>NC_042621.1:25170450-25295493 GCF_901001135.1 Rhinatrema bivittatum | reverse complement strand
CCTCTGATACGGATCCTCACCGCCGCTGCTACGGGGTCCTCCAGCGCCATTTTTGTCAACAGGCAAACTCTGGCCAACATGTCCGCGCATGCGCGGTAGAGCTGCTCTCTACTGCACCCTTTGCGGGCCGTCGGTCAGAGCCCATTTATAAGGTAGATAATACTTACAACCTGAGTGCAAAGATCTTACACAGGAATAGGGCTTACAATGTGCTCTAATAGTTGTAGAATGTAACAGTTAACTTAGACCTCCCGTTCATATTTCCTATGCACTGTGACCTTTTAGCAAGCCATTTATTTATTTATCATGTTACCTTCTGAAAACATGGATCTTTAAATCAGCCTTCAGCCCACATTAAGTATTAAAGTCTATATCTTACTGAGCATGCTCCCAACCTCTGCAGAAAGCTTATCCACCCTACCTGCCTTACCTGTTCCCTCCCCGGTTTTCCCCAAATCTCAACCTCTCCCAAAATACAGCACTTTTTACTATACAGTTGATTTCCTTCCCTTGTATCCTCCCTAAACCCTTCAAATCCTTTGTCAGTAGCATCCTTGCTCCTTTCATCAAATCCTGGTATAATATTTCATATGATTGTTCTACCCCTTCCAAACCCCATGCTCACATCTACATGCAAATTTGGATATATACTGTATATCTATATGCATGGAATATATATATATACTTCTCTGACCTCCCTTCACTGATAGTTCCAACTCATTCCTTGTCAATTTTGCTTTCATAAATAGATCTTACTCATTCTTCTTTCCCTGATAAGTCCAACTCATTCCTCGAATTTTACCTTCATAAATAGATCCTACTCATTCTTTTTTCACTGATAAGTCAAACTCATTGAGATCCAACTCACTGAATACTAGGGATGTGAATCGGTGCCTGATCATCTTAACGAGCAAAATCGTCTGGCAGGAGAAGAAAATCGTGTTTGGCACAATTTTTTAGTTAAAAAATTGGTTTTTCCGATTAGTGCGCACTAACGGGAGTTAGTGCGCGCTAACAGGAAGTTAGTGCGCACTAACCATTGTTAGTGCGCGCTAACAGGAAGTTAGTGCGCACTAACCATTGTTAGTGCGCACTAACAGAAAATGATACAATTTTACACTTTTCAGGTCAGTTAAGGTCAGTTTAAGAAATGAATACGTATTCCTATTGGCTGCCCTCTATTTATTCATGTTACCAAGGTTCCCATTGACAATATATGGGGGTTGGGAAATGGAAACAGTTTGGTAGCTTGACAAAAAAGATAATGTGATCAGTCAATGTGACTAGAACTTGTGCCCTATCCCTGAAACCGGGAGTGTTGTGATCTTTCCTGCATGCAGTGCCTATCCCTGATACTGGGAGTATTGTGATCTTCCTGCATGTAGTGCCCTATCCCTGATAGCAGGGGTGTTGTGATCTTCCTGCATGCAGTGCCCTATCCCTTAATACCAGGAGTGTTGTGATCTTCCTGCACACAGTGCCCTAACCCTAATACCGGGAGTGTTGTGATCTTCCTGCATGGCAGTGCCCTATCCCTGATACCAGGGGTGTTGTGATCTTCCTGCACTCAGTGCCATATCCCTGATACTGGGAGTGTTGTGATCTTCCTGCACACAGTGCCCTAACCCTGATACCAGGGGTGTTGTGATCTTCCTGCACACAGTGCCCTAACCCTGATACTCAGAGTGTTGTGATCTTCCTGCATGCAGTGCCCTATCCCTGATACCAGGGGTGTTGTGATCTTCCTGCACGCAGTGCCCTATCCCTAATACCAGGAGTGTTGTGATCTTCCTGCACACAGTGCCCTATCCCTGATACCAGGGGTGTTGTGATCTTCCTGTATGCAGTGCCCTATCCCTGATACCAGGGGTGTTGTGATCTTCCTGCACTCAGTGCCATATCCCTGATACAGGGCGTGTTGTGATCTTCCTGCACGCAGTGCCATATCCCTGATACAGGGCGTGTTGTGATCTTCCTGCATGCAGTGCCCTATCCCTGATACTGGGTGTGTTGTGATCTTCCTGCACACAGTGCCCTAACCCTGATACCGGGAGTGTTGTGATCTTCCTGCACGCAGTGCCCTATCCCTGATACCAGGGGTGTTGTGATCTTCCTGCACTCAGTTGCCCTATCCCTGATACCCGGGAGTGTTGTGATCTTCCTGCACGCAGTGCCGTATCCCTGATACCGGGAGTGTTGTGATCTTCCTGCACGCAGTGCGTTATCCCTGATACCGGGAGTGTTGTGATCTTCCTGCAACACAGTTGCCCTATCCCTGATACCGGGAGTGTTGTGATCTTCCTGCATGCAGTGCCCTATCCCTAATACCAGGAGTGTTGTGATCTTCCTGCACACAGTGCCATATCCCTGATACAGGGCGTGTTGTGATCTTCCTGCACGCAGTACCCTATCCCTGATACCAGGAGTGTTGTGATCTTCCTGTATGCAGTGCCCTATCCCTGATACCAGGGGTGTTGTGATCTTCCTGCACTCAGTGCCATATCCCTGATACAGGGCGTGTTGTGATCTTCCTGCACGCAGTGCCCTATCCCTGATACCGGGTGTGTTGTGATCTTCCTGCACACAGTGCCCTAACCCTGATACTGGGAGTGTTGTGATCTTCCTGCACGCAGTGCCCTATCCCTGATACCAGGGGTGTTGTGATCTTCCTGCACTCAGTGCCCTATCCCTGATACCGAGAGTGTTGTGATCTCCCTGCACGCAGTGCCGTATCCCTGATACCGGGAGTGTTGTGATCTTCCTGCACGCAGTGCCGTATCCCTGATACCGGGAGTGTTGTGATCTTCCTGCACGCAGTGCCCTAACCCTGATACCGGGAGTATTGTGATCTTCCTGCACACAGTGCCCTATCCCTGATACCGGGAGTGTTGTGATCTTCCTACACGCAGTGCCCTATCCCTGATACCGGGAGTGTTGTGATCTTCCTACACGCAGTGCCCTATCCATGATACCGGGAGTGTTGTGATCTTCCTGCACACAGTGCCCTAACCCTGATACCGGGAGTGTTGTGATCTTCCTGCACGCAGTGCCCTATCCCTGATACCAGGTGTGTTGTGATCTTCCTGCACTCAGTGCCCTATCCCTGATACCGGGAGTGTTGTGATCTTCCTGCACACAGTGCCCTAACCCTGATACCGGGAGTGTTGTGATCTTCCTGCATGCAGTGCCGTATCCCTGCTCAGTGCAGTGCCGTATCCCTGCTCAGTGCATGAAGAGTAGGTGACTCGCCAGAATGATGGCTACTGCCTGGAGACAATACCCTTATTCAATAAACATACACATGGTTACTGTGACTCCAACATCACTCTAAGCTTCAACAGCAAGAGGAAATGTGGAAAAAAGGATTTGCACTCACAAAGACGGGAGTAGTAGCTGGCTTGTTACGGTGGTTACTACCCCAAACCAAATAAACCAAATTACTACCTCCACCTTCCTCTATTCCTGATGCCTTTCAACTAGCTTGATCACTCCATTCTTATACTTCACTTTCAATGCATATCCAGCATAGTTCTCTGCTTCAACGGCAGGGGAGAAGAAAAACTGTTACTTCACACATCCAGCAGAGCTCTCTGCTTCAACGGCAGGGGAGAAGAAAAAAGGGTTCACACTCACAAAGCAGGGAGTAGCTGGCTTGTTACGGCGGTTACTACCCCAAACCAAATGTACCTGATACTTCACTCTCGACGCATATCCAGCATGGCTCTCTGCTTCATCGGCATGGGAGAAAGACTGATACATCACGAATTTCCAGCATAGCTCTCTACTTCAACGGCAGGGGAAAAGAAAAACTGATACTTCACGCATATCCAGCATAACTCAATGGCAGGGGAGAAGAAAAAAGGATTTCACACTCACAAAGCGGGAGAGTAGCTGGCTTGTTACGGCGGGTTACTACCCCAAACCAAATGTGCCTGATACTTCACTTTCGATGCATATCCAGCATAGCTCTCTGCTTCAACGGCAGGGGAGAAAAAAAAAAACTGATACTTCACGCATATCCAGCATAGCTCCCTGCTTCAACGGCAGGGGAGAAGATAAACAACCAGTAAGGGCTGTATAACATAATCTGGGTAAAAACAAATAAGCATGGGTGTAGCTTGCTTATTGCGGCGGTTACTACCCCTACTACCTCTAACTAATCAAGCTAGATATTTCACTTGGATGCAGCTCCATCACCGCTCTCTACATTAATGGTGGGGGTGGAAGGGAATTAGAACCAAGAGCTAAGAGAAACAGATAAGTATGAGAGAAAAAATGAGTGAAGCTTGCTGGGCAGACTGGATGGGCCATTTGGTCTTCTTCTGCCGTCATTTCTATGTTTCTATGATAGGCACAAGTTCTAGTCACATTGACTGATCACATTACTTTTTTTGTCAAGCTACCAACCATTTCCATTTCCCATCCCCCCAACCATCACCTCAGTGGGAACCTTGGTAACATCAATAAATAAGAGGGCAGCCAGCCAATAGGAATACATATTCATTCCTAACTGACCTGAAAAGTGTCAATTTGTATCATTTTCGGTTAGTGCGCACTAACTCCCGGTTAGTGCGCACTAACTCCCGTTAGCGCATACTAACCCGATTAACGATTTTTTAACGATAAATCGTTAGAATTCCTATTGTATCGTGTTCTTTAACGATTTAAGACGATTTTAAAATTATCGGATGATAATTTTAATCGTTGAAAAACGATTCACATCCCTACTGAATACAGATATCCCATCCAAGCCACTATATATATACTCTTAGTCGGTAACTTTGAAACAGTCACCTGGGTACAGATGTACACATATATGCCAGCTCACACCACAGCATGCAGCTGAATTATAACATGTGCACGTATATGCATGCATGGAATAAAATAGGCTGTACGCGCATATATGTGCGCACAATTTTATATGGACGTGTTCATGTACATGCAAATGCCGCCACTAACATGAAAGTAGGGGTAGTTTATTAAATATGTGCACCGACTGTTTCCCCAGTTCATTCACAGTTAGCCCAGGTAATGGGTAGAACTTCCTAACCCCCCTAGTTATTAGCCTCCCTTTTACCCTGTTAGCCCCTAGCCTTAAAAATCCACTGACTAGACAATTTTTTTCCTTCCCTAACATGCCATCCATGGCAGAAGTAAAGTTACGCAGTAGGGAATCCAGTGCGTGTTTGTGCGCATAAATATTTATGAGTAGGTTAAATGCCCTGCCTAGACCATGCTCATGCCCTGCCCTCTTTTTTTTTTTAAATGTTGTACACGTACCAGGAGATACAAGAGTACATGCATGCTTTATAAAATCTGGTCAGCAAACACTGGCCCAACTTCTATGTGTATCTCCTGACTTTGGCACATCCTGGGGGGGGAAAGATCTAAGAAACTATAGACCAGTGAGCCTGACTTCAGTACCGGGATTGTGGAAACTGTTATAAAGAATAAAATAACATAACATTTAGATAGACATGGTTGATGGGACACAGCCAACATGGATTTATCCAAGGGCAGTCTTGCCTCACAAACCTACATTTTTTTGAAGGGGTGAACAAACATGTTGATAAAGTTGAACTGGTAGATGTGGGGTATTTGGATTTTCATTAGGCATTTGACAAAGTCCTGTCTGAGAGGTTTCTAAGAAAACTAAAAAGTCATGGGATAGGAGGTGACGTCCTTTTGTGGATTGCAAGCTGGTTAAAAGACAGGAAAAAGAGAGTAGGATTAAATGGGCAGTTTTCATAGTGGAAAAAGGTAAATAGTGGAGTGCCTCAGGGATCTGTACTTGGACCGGTGCTTTTTAATACATTTATAAATGATTTGGAAAGGGGTACAATGCGTAAGGTGATCAAATTTGTGGATGACACAAAAGTATGCAGAATAGTTAAATCTCAAGTGGATTGTGATGAATTGCAGGAGAACCTTGCAAGACTGGAAGATTGGGCTTCCAAATGCAGATGAAATTTAACGTGGACAAGTGCAAAGTGATGCATATAGGGAAAAATAAACCCTTGCTGTAATTACACAATATTAGGTTCTTCTTAGGAATTTTCACCCAAGAAGTAGATTTAGGCGTCATAGTGGATAATACATTGCAATTGTTTGCTCACTGTGCTATGGCAATCAAAAAAGCAAAGAGAATGTTAGGCATTATTAGGAAGGGAATAGCAAATAAAACGGAGGATGTCATAATGCCTCTATCGCTCCTTGGTGAGACCACACCTTGTGTGCAGTTCTGGTCAACACATCTCAAAAAGGATATAACTGCACTGGAAAAAGTGCATAGAAGGGTGACCAAAATGATAAGGGCATGGTACGGTTGCCCTATGAGGAAAGGCTAAAGAAGTTAGGAGTGTTCAGTTTAGAGAAGAGAAGACTGAGGGTGGATATGATAGAAGTCTACAAAATCATGAAAGTACCTGAAAAAGTTAATGTGAATTGGTTACTTATTCTGTCAGATAATAGAAGGACCAGGGGGCACTCTATGAAGTTAGCAAGTAGCCCACGTAAAAAACGGGGGTTACGAGCGCAGCCGGGCCTTGTGCGCTCCGCGAGCTTTTTAAAACAGGCCCAGCCATGCACGTAACCCCTGTTATGTGCAGAAGTGCTGGGGTGGGGTGGGGAGTAGGATCTGTGCAGGGAGGGGTGGGGCGGGGGCTGGCAGGGACAGTGGCCATTAGGCCCTGTCCCAGAGAAGCGCATGCTGGCAGCAGCTGGCCGGCATGTGGAAGATACTTCTGATCAGGATGGGCAGCAAGTATTAAAATAAAAAAAAGGGGAAAGCTAGGGGAAGTTTAGGGGAGGCGAAAAGAGGGGAAGAGGGAGGACGGATTGTGCATTAGGGTTAGGATAGTTCCCTTCCAGTCCACTCCTTAATTGGAGAAGACTGGGAAGGAACTGGGCAAAGGCTCAATTGCATCACTGCATGTACTTTTGTATTGCTCCATGGTGAGACCGCACCTTGAATACTGTGTACAATTCTGGTCACCGCATCTCAAAAAAGATATAATTGTGATGGAGAAGGTACAGAGAAGGGTGACCAAAATGATAAGGGGAATGGAACAGCTCCCCTATGAGGAAAGGCTGAAGAGGTCAGGGCTGTTCAGCTTGGAGAAGAGACGGCTGAGGGGGGATATGATAGAGGTCTTTAAGATCATGAGAGGTCTAGAACGGGTAGATGTGAATCGGTTATTTACTCTTTCGGATAATAGAAAGACTAGGGGGCACTCCATGAAGTTAGCTTGTAGCACATTTAAAACTAATCGGAGAAAGTTCTTTTTCACTCAACGCACAATTAAACTCTGGAATTTGTTGCCAGAAGATGTGGTTAGTGCAGTTAGTATAGCTGTGTTTAAAAAAGGATTGGATAAGTTCTTGGAGGAGAAGTCCATTACCTGCTATTAATTAAGTTGACTTAAATAATAACCACCCGCTATTACTAGCAACAGTAACATGGAATGTACTTAGTTTTTGGGTACCTGCCAGGTTCTTATCGCCTGGATTGGCCACTGTTAGAAACAGGATGCTGGGCTTGATAGACCCTTGGTCTGACCCAGTATGGCATGTTCTTATGTTCTTAATGTCATCCCCCTCCTGCACGTGCACACAGATGTTAAAATGCAGCTCGCATGTGCATGCAGATATCGCATTTTATAACATGCAGACGCCGACATGCACATGTTATAATATGATTGTGTCCATATGCGCACCAGGAACCGTGTGCACATGGACACATGTGAGGATCTTTTAAAATCAAGGCTTTTCTCCCATTTTGGGTCTATTGGAAAAATCCTTATGGGGGAATTTTTAAATACTGGAGTGTGCCAATACCAGCAGATACATGTGTGGCCGGGCTGTGTGTGTGCCGAGTACATTTTCATAATGGCCCGGCCACGCATGTATCTGCTGGTACGCGTGGAAGTGCCAGGTTCATGAAAAGGGGTGGGGTGGGAGCTAACTGAGACTGTGTCATTAGGCACTGCCCAGTCAAACGCACACACTGGCCGGCTACCAGCACGTGAAACTTACTCCTGCTCCATCAAGCACGTAAGTTCTGAAACCAAAAAATAGGATAGTTAAGGTGGGTTTAGGGGTCGAGGTGGAGAGGTGGAGAGGGGTAAATGGAGGAAAGTTAGTTTGGGAGATAGGGAAGTTCCTTCCCAGTCCGCTACTTTATTGAAGTGGATTGAGAGGGAACTGGGCAAAGGCCCAATCACATCACCTTGCTTGTGTTAAAAAATAACCCTCCCCGTGTGCTCGAGTGGGTACCTTTGCGCACATGTGTGCACTGATACAAAATCAGGCACACATGTGCGCTCAGGTATCATATTTTATAACATGCATGCGGTGACGTGCACATATTATAAAATTGGCACGTCCATGTGCGCACGCCCGGAACCTTGCACACATGGATGCACACATGCAGATCGTAAAATCGACCCTTAAGTATAAAATGACCAATCTTTAGTATAAGATATATATATATTTTTTGTAATCAAACTGTTTTTTCATTCAAGGACATTTATATAGTTATCTGGTTGCATATGAAACTATAATATAAAATACACTTTTTATTCTTCCCTCCCCCCAATATTTCCATTTTCCACAATCTGGAGGAGAGTCCAACATCCAATAACCATATTAAATGACTCTACATTCTTTAAACAAAAATTATACTTCATTTTCTTCAATAAGTTTTTCTATTCCCCATATTTTTTAAATAATTCTCCAAGCAAACTCTAAAGCTCCATATTCAGCACCACTTAGCTGGATATGTTTTGACTTATCCAACTAAGTAGCAGTAGCTAGATATGTGCCCGGTGTTAGCAGCCACTGCTTAGCTGGATAACTATTTATCCTGCTAAATAGTTAAGCCCGCAGGCGGGATGAGGCATAAATGGGAGGAGCTGAGTTAGCCAGATAACTTATCAGAGTTCTAACTTATCTGGCTAACTCTGATATTCAGCTGGATAACTTATTCAGATAAATCTGGTCATCCTCTAGCCTTGCCAAAAAGTTATCTGGATAGACATATTTAGTGATGAATATAAGGGATAAAGGGGTCATTTTTCAAAGCGATAGCATGCGAAAAGTCCCTTTCGCGTGCAATCACTAAAAAGGGGCGGCATCAAGAACAGAATAGGAGGAGTCGGGGTGGCACCTGGGTGGACGCTGCAAAGACAGTGTGGATGGCGAAATGGTAAGAAGCCTTTTTGCTGCCTATTTCACGCCCAATAGCGCCACCTTTTATGATGGCGCTATTGGGTGCGAAAGCCCGCAGCGATCGAACCGCTGCCGGCTTTCGCAGGCCCGCCCCCCCGCTTTGCCCCCCTGTACCGCGCAATTCATGCCGTAACGGTAGGTTAGAAAATCTAGGCCTTAGTTAGCCAAATGGTTTTATCTGGCTAAGTAGCTGAGTTTTACCGTGGCACATATGGAGTTCTGATTTTCTCTCATCATCGCATATTTAGCTTTGGTAGACAACAGGTCCATTATGAAATATTTTGAAAAGGACCAGTATTGCTTAAACTGACAATTTGTAACAACAAAGCATACATTCTTTCATCTGTCTATACATGTTTAGGGATACATTTCTAAGAACATTTCCATTAACAAATACCATACTATAATATGACTATTTTATGAATAAAATAAATTCTTTGTAATTCTAGCAATATGCACATATTGTGAAAATTCACTAAAGTGAATTTATCTAGTTACATATTGCAACTTCATGGACACATGTAAGTCCTGACGTGATTCATTCATTTGCAATACAAACTGCTTCAAACAGTATGCATATGGCACAAAAAATATGGTATCACTAAAAATTAGGTCAATGGGTGGGTTTTTTTTTTAACATAGTTGTTATTTATGTATGACTGTATTTATTTATTTAAAACATTTCTAGACTGCTTTCTCCATGGATTGGTCAATGCAGTTATGACATTTCCATATCTAGTTTCATAGAATTCTTGTTTCTCTTAGCTCCTAGATTACGAAACCAAAAAATTATACAGCATGAAAGTAGAGGCAGCCAATGGACATCTCGATACTCGTTTTATCAGCAGAGGCCCATTTAAGGATACTGCGACTGTTAAGGTTTCAGTGGAAGATGCCGATGAACCACCCATTTTCTTAGAACCCATTTATTTTATGGAAGTGCATGAGAATACAACAGCTGGTACTGTTGTTGGTAGAGTTCATGCCAAAGACTCTGATGCAGCTAATAGTCCTATAAGGTAAGCTTATACCAATCTATCATTTGCAAAGAACAAATAGTTAATCATAGGCATGGTGTGTATTTGCATTTTGGACTCATGACAATTTACAGTTCAAATACAATATTGATCATTTTATAAAATTAATTCAGTTGATGTGAAATAGGATCATTGGTAAATAAAAAATTGGTCTACAAAGAAAATGTGTGATATCATTTTGCTAATATACATATAAATATTGAACTGGCATGGTGCATCCTGAAGAGTTGCAATATTGGACATTGATAATCAGAAAAGATCTTGCTATAGCTGATCAGGAAATAGCATGGGGCACATTTAAAACGAATCGGAGAAAGTTCTTTTTACTCAACGCACAATTAAACTCTGGAATTTGTTCCCAGAGGATGTGGTCAGTGCAGTTAGTAAAGCTGTGTTTAAAAAAGGATTGGATAAGTTCTTGGAGGAGAAGTTCATTACCTGCTATTAAGTTCACTTAGAGAATAGCCACTGACATTAGCAATGGTAACATGGAATAGACTTAGTTTTTGGGTACTTGCCGGGTTCTTATTGCCTGGATTGGCCACTGTTGGAAACAGGATGCTGGGCTTGATGGACCCTTGGTCTGACCCAGTATGGCATTTTCTTATGTTCTTATGTTCTTAGCTATCTTTTTCTTGGGTTTCTGAAGATGAGCCAATTGTTAGAAGAAGTATGTATTTACTTATTAACTTTCAGCTAGATGCTTATGAGAGAACCCCCCAGCACAGATGTGTGGGTGCCACCAATAACATGCATCTGAAGCACCTGGTTGGATAGCTTCTGGTCCCATACTTACCCCCACTTTGGCTCTGGGTAATAGTGGGATGGTGCACCGAGACAGGGCTGACTCCTGACATAGCGTCTTCCTCATAGCAGCTTGTTTGGAGGAGGAGTGCGGGGACACTTCTCCAGCATTGGAAAGCAGATGACACCCCCCTCCCAATTGGCCCAGTTCTGAGGGAGCTGATGGCACTTGGATGCGACAGTGCTGGGCCATGAGATTGGCAGGAGGCAGTGCACAGTGATGTAGTGGAGAGGGAAGGACTGGTGGGAGGTTTAAAGTCCGGCTGATGATCATGCCTTACCCTCTTCTGTCCAGAATTAAGGGATGCCAATATAAAATGGTGGCTTGGACCACTTCCTGCAACAACAGAGTGGCTTTCAAAAGGAAAGATGCTAGGCCTGGTGATGGGGCATGTCAGCTAAATACAGTCAGTTGAGAAGCTCCAGTAGGCTTGCTGTGTGGTGACTTTGCAGGGGCTTCTCCTGAATGATAACATCTATTAAGGCTCATGGGAGGCGAGATCTTGGAGTGATTAGCTAGGACGGATCAGCAGGCACATGGCAGATGGCACCTACCCTATGAGAAGTGTAAATGAACTTGCAGGACTCGGCAGCCAAATTAGATTTCCTTGTTAGGGCATCTAATAAATGGCTGTGGCCATTCCATCCAACTTAATTCATGGTCATCTATGGTGTTATGTTTTTATTAATGGTACGTTGATTGGGAAAGAGCAGGGTTGTCCCAGGGTCTCTGTATAAAAAACACATCTGGACTGGTTCAGTCATTTGGACTTCTTAAAGCTGCAGTACTTCCTACTATGCTTAAAATAGAACCTTGCCTACTTCTTGTCTCTTCTCATCTTGGCTTTAATCTTATTTTTTTCCCAGCGATGTTATCTTTCACAATTGTAACATGTACCGAGATATGAACCTACTATTATGAACCATTCCCCTGATTCTAAAAATGCCATTGCTTTGTAGTGAATTCATAATCTAATAGCAATGATTTCTTATTCACAGTAGTAGAAGACATTCTAAATACTAGGAGCGTGCAGGATTCACTTTTCATTTTGTTTTATGGCGGGGATGGAGTCATTTAATTGCTTCAGTGCTTCTGTTTAAATCAGTGGTTCTCAACACTGCACTGAAGGCACACCTAACTGGGCTGACTTTTAGGATATTAAACTAAATATGCATGAGATACATTTGCATACATTGGAAATCAGGTGTGTACAAATCTGTATCATTCATTAAGGGTGTGCAGGCCGTACATTTTTATTTTGGTTCATTTTGCTTCGTTGTGGGGTGGGGCTTCTTAGATGAATTTCATTTTGTGGGATGGGTTTTTTCCTTCTTTTTATTTTGTTTCAAGAATTAGTGCACACTATTTCCCACAGTGAGAACCCCCCAAAATTGTAGGGTTTTCAGAAGTACCAGTGGTTCAGATTCCTTATTCATTTCAAATAAATGCTCATCCCTATCATAAAATGTCCTCATGGCTAACTTCAAAACCAGACTAAGTTATTAGGACATTCATTGCTAAGAGGTGCCCTTAGCCATTGGCATAATTGCTTAAATGTTGTTGGTATCTTTAGTTTGCTGTAACAAAAGATATTGATTTAAATAGTAGAAGCTTTTGAACGATTAAAAAAAAACAGTACAGCAATCTACAGTTAAATAATTAAATATATGAAAACAATTCTGGCAAGTGGTCAAGTGTGTAATAGTCTAAGAAGTCTGTGGGTTCTAGTAACCTGATGCTGAGGATATCCTCACTATAAATATTCAGAAGGCAAATGGATATAATAAATATTGCACATAGTATAATTTTTTTTCATTGACTTCTCTGAGGTTTCTAATGTATGGCATTTTGGAACTTTTTTTTACATTAGCATTATTTCCTGAGTGTTCTGATATGGCAAAATATTTCCTACATGTAGACATTAATAAGTGATGAAAATACATTTCCCTTTAAAAGTTGATAAATTCCATTAGCAGTCAAATTTTCTCATGCATGCTGCTGGGAAACTACCTTGCAATTAATCTTTAATATCTAACAAACACTTAAGCATCAGGCCGGTTAATAAACCTCTTGTCTAATTACTATGTTCATCCTCTTCAGGTATTCAATCGATCGACACACTGACCTCGACAGATTTTTCAGTATCAATCCAGAAGATGGTATCATTAAAACCACAAAAGCCCTTGATAGGGAGGAAGTTGTTTGGCACAACATCTCTGTCATTGCAAATGAAATCCGTAAGTATTCCACTTACAGTCTAGACTCATTGAACCTATTTTCTTTCAACAACAATGTAAACTACCAAAGTAGTGGCTATAAATAAGGTCTTAAACTGAAGATCACATAAAGGCCTACTCCATTTCCAGTGTTTTGTGGGAAATTATTTTGTTTTGTGTTTTCTTTTGTTTATGTAGACAACCGAATTCAAGAATCCAGAGTTCCTGTAGCAATCAAAGTTCTTGATGTCAATGATAATGCTCCAGAATTAGGATCAACAAAAGAAGGAATTGTTTGTGAAAATCTCCAGAATAGTCAGGTATACTATATTTAAAATACATTTAATACAAAACATAGCATGATTGGATCTGTTTTGAAGACAGTTTAACTTGTGTTCTCTTTTTCTAAATAAGAGTTGCTTCCAAAATGAATCACGTTATAAAAAAATAGTGGGGACAGTATTTCTAAGGGATTTCCATGGCTAAACAGGTGTTATGCAATGGAAAAAGCCCTTTTGAAATTGACCCCCATCCCGTGCATGTAGGTAAAACATTGCATGCATTGTCCACAGCGTGCATACTCATCCTCATGGGGAAAATCGGTGATACTGGGGACGGGATATGGTGGACCCATAAAATACATGCAGGGAATGGAATTTCAATTTGAAAACATCACAACTTTTTATGCCATGTATTTTTTCCTCTAATGAAAGCAGGGTAACATTCCCTATTACATTGACCCTCTACCAGATTTTCAAAGGGAAACTCCACAGGGTGAGGTTTCACTTTATAAATTTGTTTGCAGGGTACAATGTACCCGTGGGTCTGTGAGCACCACAGGAAGTATAACAATTGCCCTCCTCATTAGTAAAGCATAAATGATTTGACAGACTGAATAATGACCTTTCCTTATAAACTGTTTTTCTTTTACAGCCATTTATGACAATTAGTGCAGTAGACAAGGATGATTCAGCCAATGGACCAAGACTTATCTTCACTTTACCTTCTGAAATTGCCCGTAATCCAAATTTACACTCAAAGACAACAAAGGTTTGTATGAAATGTCAACTGAAAATAAAACTGAAAAGAGTACAAACATTATTTAATAAGATATTTTTGCCCTAACCAACCCATTGGGAAAAATCTTTGACTCAAAGCAGGCAGTAGTTTGACCCAACTTTTCTGCTCAAGAGATGGACCTGCTTGCATCTGAGGTGCTTAGGCATGAAAGGGCTTTGTTTGGGGCTAAGATGCAAAAATATAATGCCTATCAAAAGCAAAAAATGTGGAAAAATGTGTGCATGACTACAGAGGACCTGAGGAGGAAGGGAATGAACCTCCAAAACCATGCCAAGGCAAAGCAAGCTATCAACCTTCACCACAGTCATCATGGCAAGTCTCGCTCACCAGACAAGAACAAGAGGTTCTGCCCACATTGAATGATGTGGCAGTGAGAAGCCTAGGAGACTTTGACCCATCAGCACTTGCAAGGATGAGAGTGAGTAGTGTGATTTTGTATCTGTTATGCATTTTGCTTGTAGAGCTATAGACTGACCCAGTTTTCCAGGGCCTGTACAGTTCATCTTCATTTCTATAAATTTGTCTAGGCCATAAAGAAGGATCTCTAACATGCTCTTTGCCTCCTGTGCTGGTGAACTCCCTTTTCCATTGTGCTCATCATTACAACTCTTGTCCAAACTTATTATCCTTCTTTCAATTAAATACAGGTCCATAGCCCCCTCCCCCGACCTTTCTTCCAAGCCAGACCTCATGTTTAGGTCTCTCAGCCTCAGGCTTAGCCATCTGAAGCCACTTCCACAGGGAATGCTCTTTGACCTGAGGCTTCCAAAATGCTAGTGTTTGTCCTTTTCTTCTAGGTAGGGTCCATAGCTACAGGGAGCCTAGCATGTGAGAAATAGCATAGTCTAAGTACTTATAGTATTTTGGTGCATGAAGTCTAACAATCATGTTTTCTTTTTTTTCTTCAGCATACACCAGGGTTGAGACACGTCTTGGTCCTTTTAGGCACCAGCTTGGGGAGAAGGAGTCTAGTTTCTGCAGAGGGGTAAGTCGTCTGCAGAGGAAGACATGAAAGAAGAAAATCTAACAGAACACCAGCTTCTGGCTTTTCATCCAGAAGTGTCTGAGGAACCTCAAGAAGATGACATCCCTGATGAGTTGCATCATTCAGCCTCCTCATCAGTAATGACAGGATGCAAAACTGGAGGAGGTACTCTCAGGAAAAAGATGACAAAGTTGAGAAGTATATGGAGGGAGTCATGACACCGGCCCAGTTGACTGTGGATGAGCAACAAATCTTAAATAAAAATGAGATGATCCTGCTAGAGCTGCATATCTTAAGATAGAATTGTGTGCTGCATCACCACAGTCCTGGTGGCAGTGTGGGAGCATCAGCTGACCTAACAGATGGCTGTCCCTGCTCCCCCACCTCTTCTACTTGAACTACAAGCAGAAAATGACAGTTATACTTGCAGCACACGGGTTGTATAATAGATCCTTTACCTCCACCTCCACCCGATTGGCTGCAGGATCAATAAAAGGCATCCAAAGGCAATGTGACCTCTGAGCAGGCCTCTCTTAGAAGAAGTACTAGGACTGGTACAGGAGAATGAGCACTTTAGGAGGGTGGGTTAAAGGGAAGAGAACCTGACTATCTACATTGTATAAAACTGTAAATAAATTTAAACTTTGCACTTAGGAATGTTGCATGGTTAATCTATTTCTAATATATTCAGCAGCATTGTGAGCAGGCTGCTGAATCCCTTCCAAATCATTCCTCCAACTCAGATGAAAAAAGTGACTAAGCAACACATGGCAAAATGTGAAATTCAGCTCAGCTAAGTTTGTAAAGAAGTACAGTGCAATTGTATCACTTACTAGTAACACTCAAATAAGAACCAATAGTAACTTAGAATCCGTATTATAGCATCTACATAATTTCTCTAAGATTGATAACATTTTGAATCATTTTATTTATTTCAGCATTCATGTAGCCCCTTAAGCAATAGAAGTGTACAACAAATTACACACAAGTACAATGAATCTACGACTTCAAAAAGATGTACTCACTGTGGGTATCTGAATCAACAGGATGTAAATGACAAGACATGTCAGTGAAACAAGCAGAATTTGAACCTCAGTGACATCATTCCTTGTCCTTTGCACTAATCATTAGGTTATCCAGTCACTCTCATTTATAAGGCAATTGATTTCATCCTTCAGTATATACAAATGAATATTACATTGACTCAGTACTGTGCATATTAGCTATTTTTGTTCCCTTTGCTTAAAAGTGTTCAATTTATAGTAAAGTTAAATATGTTCTACATTAATATATTTTGGGCCTGGTTTGCTACATCTTTCTTTCCCATTCGTTCTATAGAAAATAAAAAGCTTTATAAATCTGCAAACTCTGAATGCTGTTATAGAGGGAATATGGCAAACACTTGCAAATCAATCTGCATCAATCTAGAAAGTTCCTTTTTCAATTTTTGTGGAACTGCAATCTTTGTATTATGACTATACTTCTTTTGGAAATTGCTTGTTGAGAAGAAAAATAGCTTTATTAACGTAGTAGCTAAGTTAATGAAAACCTCAGTCCTTGGGACTGTTAGACAATTTTAAAGTGAATATACTCACATAATTATCGTTAGTAGAGTTTCTTTTGCTGATTCCTGAAAGTAATTACATACTGCAGTAATCAAAAAGAAGTAATCACATTCTACAGCCTTATTTAATAGCTTACTGTGTTACCAAGTTTCTCAACTGAGACACTCTTTTGCATAAAACAGCATTAGATAATGAGTTATTTCGTGCTGTGATAAAGCATTTATTCACTTTTTTTTTATTGGTGTTTACTTCCATTATACCGTGTAAACAAACCACACAGTTTGCCTTAAGTTTGGGATTTTTATAACAAAGACATTTCCACATAATGGCTTAAAATGTTCTTGAAATGTCACCTGTTTCTAATTCTAGCTGCACGTTTATCCCATCTCATCACATAGTACCAATAAACAAAATCATCTGCTAGCACAGAGGTAGGCAACTCCAGTCCTCAAGTGCCACAGGCCAGTCAGGTTACAGAATATCCATAATGAATATGCAGGAGATGCTTGCATGCAGTTTAGGCAATGCATGCAAGTTCTTCTCATGATGAGGCCTCCAGGTGGACTGCTCCATTTTTTATTTTCCAGTACACAGGAAGGAAAGAGTGGGCTTCGCTCCTGCCCTTTATCACTCAGGACCTGGGAAGGGGATAATTAGAAACAGGGGTGGAAGCTTCCCAATTTTGACAGATTTAAAATGGGGAAGGGCCAGGCAGGCCTTGGCTGGTCTTGGCTGAGCCTGGGCCAGATTAGTTTTGTGGGCTAGGGTTTGGAGAGGGGGTTGGGGATGTCCAGCCAAGAAGGCCTGGGTCCCAGGTTCGCTTTTTGTAGGGTGGGAGGTTGCGTTCAGGTCACCAGGAGGCCCATTTTTGATTAATTGTTTTGTTTTAGGGTTTTTGTTTCATTTAATTTTGTTTTTCAGTTTGAAAAAATGAACCAAACTGAAAAAACCCCCCATAGAATGATAACTTTGAAAGAGGCACATTTACATGTGTGTATTGGTGTGCACCCAGGGCTGTGGCAATTTTACAACATTCGCACACCTTCATGCATATATTATAAAATAGCCTTGGCATGCGTTTGTATGTGCCTAATTTTGCAAGTAGGTGCACTCAACCATGCTTTTAACCGTGTATAACCAGCGTGCATCCATGCCAAGACCAGTTTCACCAGTCGTCACCTGTTTGCCCATATAGAGCTAGGTCCTCTATACACTCCCCCCCCCCCCCTGTTTAATAGCCTGTACTCCCCCTCAGTTACCCCAGACCTTTTAAAACCCCCTCAGGAATTTATTTAATTTTTTTTTTTGCTTTTATACTTCCACCTCCTCCATAGCAGAAGTAAAGGTTACCGGCAACCAGGACCGGGGTGCACGCCCAGGTGCGTAAGTATTTGCATGCACATCTCTTGCTCACCCTGGAATGCCAGTGCCCCTGCCCACACGATACCCCTTTTTTGATTCTGAGTGAGATGTGCGCACAGCGGGAGATACATACTTATGTAGGCAGATTTTAAAATACTGTGGGTTCGTGTAAGCCCTACATGTGTGTGCATGTCCCGATTTGGCACATACTGGGCTTTTAAAATTCACCTTTAAGTGAACTGAAAAATGAAAAAATAATAGCCATAAAATGAAAAAATAAAACATTTGGGCTGCATACCCTATAATCTACCTGATGGAAACCATCTTTCCTTAGTGGATTTATATACAACCTACATTTTTTAGTGCTATGGGACACATCATTTCTGATAACACACTATTTTACATATACAACATGTAATGCAAAAAAATGAAAGGCAGAAAAATGAATACAATCAGTTTTCTAGAATCTAAGAAAAAACTTTAGGGGCTAAATTTTTAAAACCAGGTAGCTTAACTTTCAAACCTATTTGTGGAACTGCATTTGAGTGTATAAGTGAACAGGTGGCAATGTATTCTAGTATTTTATATACTGTCCTGCAGTAGGCACAAATAATTGTAATGCATTGAAAGTGCATAGCTACTCTATTAATTTTATAAACATATGCATATCTATTTTAGGTGCAAAAACATGTATGCATGTTTCATGACTCTGATTCATAAGTGGAAGCAGGTATTTTATAAAGTATTTGTGCATAATTTGTTGAAAAAACCTGCTTTCGTACTATAAATCAGCAAATAGCCAATACCACCACCAGTTCACCCAGTCCATTTCTTGTTCACCTAGACACCCTGAACCCTCACCAGTCCACCCAGGTCTCCCACCCAAAAACTGCAGACAACAGACAAGTCCGATTTCATGTGCACTAGGGGTGTGCATTCGGATTGACCGCATTAGTGAAACGCAACTCATTTTTTTTTTTTACTTAAAAAATTGATTCGACATAAACGATCGGATTTCCCACATATCGAACATAGATATGTTCGATATGTGGGAAATCGCGATTGTTGAGCCAAAATAAAAATATAAACCCCCTCACCCTCCTTAATCCCCCCCCCCCCCCGACTTACCACAACTCCCTGGTGATGGAGCGGAGTGAGGACGCCATTTCTGCAATCCTTGGCGAGAAGCATGTGACGTCGGCGGCACGTCGAGTGACGCCGGCGTCACGTGATTCCCGGCGAGTTCGCGCCGGACGGCTCGTTCGGCCCAAAAAGAACTTTTGGCCAGCTTGGGGGGGCCTCCTGACCCCCTCAAGCTGGCCAAAAGTTCTTTTTGGGCCGAACGAGCCGTCCGGCGCGAACGAGCCGGGAATCACGTGACGCCGACGTCACGTGATTCCCAAGCTGGCCAAAAGTTCTTTTTGGGGCCGAACGAAGCCGTCCGGCGCGAACTCGCCGGGAATCACGTGACGCCGCGTCACTCGACGTGCCACCAACGTCACATGCTTCTCGCCAAGGATTGCAGAAATGACGTCCTCACTCCTCGCTCGATCACCAGGGAGTTGTGGTAAGTCTGGGGGGGGGATATAAGGAGGGTGAGGGGGTTTTAAATTTTTTTTTTGCACCATATGTACATATACCCAACTCATTGGATTTTTTTTTATGTCCATATTGGCCGCAAGTGGGACCCCCTTTCGGACATAAAAAATATGAACATAAAATTTTGCTCTGCACATCCCTAATGTGCACTACTAAATTAGCAGCTCTAAACGTTTGTACAAATAAGTTTGATAATTTCTACAGGTATATCTCCTATAAATTAGCAACTTCCATGCATACTTCTTAAGCTCACAAGGAACGCCCCTAGTTTGCCCCTTTATTATGCCAGTAAAATGTATGCACGTAACTGAAACTACGCACGTACTGTTGATGTTTATAAAACAGCATATACACAAATTCATGCTACTTATGTGCTTGTATGCTATGTATCTACATAGAATCCCTTTGAAAATGACTCATAGTCAGGAAATGGGTACCTAACCTCAGTTTTAGGTGCCACCAATCTGAAATTAGTTTGTAAAGAATCTTCAAAATCCAGTTTCTTTGCACTAAGTTTATCCGGCACATAAATTAGACACCCAGCTAAGTAGGCATTGTAGGTTCCATGTTCAGTTTAGAAAAAAATTACCCCAATTTTCAATTTTTCAGATGTCTAAAGAGCTCATACCTTGCTGTACTAGGCATTTAAAATGTATACATTTTCATCCGATTTAGGCTTAAAAGCTAAAATCCAGTTTGAGTTTTAAGGGGGCAGTTTTTCAACACTCCCAGGCAGCAAAAAAGTCCACAAATGACATGCAAGATCATTTTCAAAGGGAGACTCTCCACATCCTTTCCCTTTGAAAATGAGGTTCAGCAGGGATCACCAGTACAAAAATAACCATGGACATGGCACCTATTGTACAGCAGGTGCAAGGTACACGTGATAAATTATGCACAGGGACTTCAAAATAAAATCTTCACCTACTATTCCTTCCCTGCCTTTAGACTTCTCAGGCTTACCCCGTTTTCATGCCATGAAATAGTTCATATACTTTTAGCCATTGAGGGAATTTTCAGTTGCTTAATTTCCTTGGCAAAATCCTTTGAATATCCTCCCAAATTATGTCCACAAATTCCTAACACAAATTAAAAATCTACCCAAATTATGTGCATAAATCAATGTATCTGAATTCCCAACTAGATGCACAACGTAGGCTGTGGCATGTGCAGAGCTGAATTTCAAATCTGACAAAACATGAAAAATTTATAATTCACTTGACTCCTCATTAGTAGTAGCGATGGAGCTGATTTACTAAGCCACAGTAAAATCCACGAGTTAATGGGTCAATTTTAATGCAGCTTTCAATAATGTCAATGGGGTCTATTTGCAACAATGTGCATTAGCACATTTAGACCTATTAGAAAATAGGCCCCTATGTCACGGAAGTATTCAGTTTGTTATATGCTTTATTGCTTCAATGCCATATTTGTAATTTTTCTCATATTCTTATAACCTCATAAATGTTGGTCTACTTCCAAATGTGGTTTATTTACTTTAGGTTATGAAAGGGATCTCCTATTTTTCTAAATAATATGATTATTCTACATGCTGTATTTGTCTTAGGTGTATGCAGATCAGAAAGAATGAATAGTTCTTGCTTATGCATAAAATCACGTTTGATAAGTGCAATACAGAATTTGTACCAAAGTGATTGATGTTAGGGGTGTGTCCATCAATATATATTTTATTTTTGTTTTCTTCTGATTGTCCCCCTTTTTCTCATTTTCTTTCATTTGTTAATTCTTTAAAGGTGAATTTTAAAAGCCTGATGCACGCATTAATCAGGGGACGTGTGAATAAGTCGGAATCGCGCGCACCAGCCAGATTTTAAAAGCCACCAAGATACTCGCATATCCCCTGCTGCACTCACATCTTGAAGTTTTTTAAAAAAAGGGGGCCAGAGCATGGGCATGTGGTCTGGGAGGGGCTTGGGTGTTTCGGGGCAGAAATCTGAGATGTGTAAATAGTTACTTATGCACCCTGGTGCCCGGCGAAGACCCCTGCTGTATAATTTTACTTCTGTTATGGATGCTGTGTAAGTTTAAATTTAAACAAACTAGGCAGATCTGTGGGGTTTTAAGGGTCAGGAATAACAGGGGGGGAGTGAAGGCTATGAAACTTGGAGGGGGTGGGTTGGAGGACCTGTCTCTCTTCACTGAGGGACTGGGGATGAACTGGTAAAACTAGAAATAACATCAGCGTGCAGCCATTTTAAAATCCTCTGATTTATGGGGTAGAGGGGGGATTTGTGCGCACAGATGCAAGCCCACTTAAAATTTGACACACGTGCGCAAGGCAAGGCTATTTTGTAACATGTGCATTGGGACGGTAATTTTAAAACAGCCACAAGGGTGTCCATAAATGTCCTTATGCTGGCGCACGCCCATGGATGTGGCCATTTTAAAACATGCACATGTAGATGCACACAGCTTATAAAATTGGCTAGACGCATGTAAATGTATGTGCCATTTTATATGGATGAGCGCATGTGCCTCTTCTACTATGTGAGGGGATTTTAATATACACGCGCGTCAACACAATTACCAGTTAAACCAGTTTGTTCCCACTTTGCCCAGTTACAGGATAGGACTTCCTAAAACCCCCCCCCCCCCCCAGCTAACTTACCTCTCTTTTACTCTACCTACCCTAACTCTTAAAACCCTACTGACTAGCGTAGTAGTTTTTGTTTGATAAGTTACATGTCATCTATAGTAGAAGTAAATTACGTGGTAGGGGCCCCATCGTGCATAAATACTTACGTGCTGGTTTCCATTTAAATTCCCGGAATGCCCATGCTGCGCCTCATGTCCACGCCGCACCCCATTTTGGAACTTTTCTTTTGTGCGCGTACCTAGAGATGCACGTGTCCATGGGCATTTCTTAAAATACACACCCCACGTGCTGGCGTGAGAGATGCATGTATCTTCCTGATGGGGCAAGTGTAGGGCTTTTAAAATCTACCCCATAGGTTATAAATAAAAGCCGCGACCCTGGGTGTGGGCCGCCGTGTGCATGCAAACATGTGCATGCGTGCCGGTTTGAAAGTTTCCATCTAAAAGGTGAATATTAAAAGCCTGGCACATTCCAAAACTGGGAGATACGTATTCAAGTCAGGCCTGCGCCGAGTGGATTTTTAAAGCTGATCATGTAGGTGCTTATTTCCCAGTATGTGCACAAATGAAAAGTTTCTAAAAAGGGCCTTGTTTTGGACGTGATGTGGGTGGGGCATGGGCATTCCTGGATTTCATCTTGAAATGTTTGCATAAATACTTGCGCACACAGGTGCACGCCAGGGTACCCTGCTGTGTAACTTTACTTCTGCTATGGATGGTGTGTAAGTTGGAAAATAAAAACAACTTAACACAACAGCGGGGTTTTAAGAGTCAGGGCTAACTGGAGAGAAGGGAGGCTATTAAAGTAGGTGGGTTGGAAAGTACTATCTCTTGCCTGGGCAAACTGGGAACAAACTAGTAAAATTGGTAATGGCGTTGGCGCGTGTCTTTTAAAATCTTCCCACTTACGCGGTAGAAGCGGCATTTGAGCGCATAGACACACATCCACTTAAAAATGTGCGCATGTATGCTCACAGTCAGGATATGTTATAACATGCATGCATATATGCACATATAAAATTGTTCTCTTCCCTGCCTGCGGGCCGATGAATGTATGCACATGTGCACCCATGCGTCACTATGAAAGTTACCATTATTGTGCACTATTTATTTTAGTGCGCACTATGACAATAATTTTGAAAACTGCTTGCTCCTGCCCATATATGCACAAAGTTGTTACAGAATTTTATAACCAGCACGTATCTGAAAAGTAATGCTTTTCAGATGTATTTGGCTATGTAGGTCTGCTACTATTTAGCTGGGTAAATCAGAATATAGCAAGATAAGTTTGCATATATTATATACCCACATATTTTTACTTCCAATTTTAAAAAGATACAAACATAAAGGTATATTTTTAGAGTCGCGCATGGGCGCACATATGTGCTGTTTGCCGGTGCACACATGTTATAAAATCCGCTACCAGCATGCACGATTTTATACTGACAAGTGCATGTGCGCCCAAATGCCGTCTTGTGTGCATAAGTGGGGGGATTATAGTAGATGCGTGCAGTGATGCATTAGGGCCTATTTTCCTGGTTCCTCCCAGTTCACCCCTGTAAAGGAGTGGACTTCCTAAACCCCCTACCTAACCTGTCTCCCTTTTACCCTTCTAGCCCCGACCCCTAAAACTCCGCTGACTACCCTAGATTTTTTTATTTTACTATTTACCCGCAGTCCATAGCAGCAGCAACTTATGCTGTCTGTGAATCCCGCCGTGTACTTGTGCACAACTCGGACTTTAATGGAACTGTCCTGGCCCGCTCATGCCCTTCCAATGCCCCACCCCAGCCCACCCCTTTTTGCAAAATACTTTCCAATGCACATACCGGGAGATATGTGTATGGCTGCGGGTCTCTTAAAATAAGCACGTTCCGCACACGTCCCAGTCACGCATGTATCTCCCAGATTTGCTGCCCGTAGGGCTTTTAAAATTCACTCTATAGATTTTAATTGTGTTAATTTTACGATTTTACCCCCATAAGTCAGCTTTTACACATGTAAG
Organism: Rhinatrema bivittatum; assembly: GCF_901001135.1. Classification (NCBI taxonomy): domain Eukaryota; kingdom Metazoa; phylum Chordata; class Amphibia; order Gymnophiona; family Rhinatrematidae; genus Rhinatrema; species Rhinatrema bivittatum. The sequence goes on along the minus strand of NC_042621.1, from coordinate 25,270,995 downwards.
TCAGGGTATTTTATAACATGCGTGCGGCAATGAAATAACCAGTTTTACCAAATAGTCTACCAGTTTTCCCAGTCCATCTGCAGTTCATGAAGTCCCTTCAGGCTCTTCAGCCTGAAGTCAGGGGTACTGCACTCAGATCCTCTACCTAGTCATTTTTTAACTTTAGCAATATTTATGATCACTTATACCAGTTATTGAGCAGAAGTAAATATAAGCAGATAAATATGTGCGTTTCATTTTAGCACACCTCTTTCTCATTTGCACAAAGATACTTGTGACCCTCAATTGGAATGTGTAAGTTACAGTTTTGAAGTTAGCATGTATTCATGTACGTGCTATTTTATGCATGGAAGTGCTATTTTTTACTTGCACAAAATTTGAAAATTGGCCTATTTGTTAGTGTGCACTTATCCAAATAGTGTGCACTAAATCAAAATATTGTGAATTAAATTAAAATAGTGTGCACTAAATGAAAAATATAAAAAATGAAATTTTGTGAATTTTTTTTTATCATATCAGTTTAAAAATGATATGAAAGAAAATAAAACAAAAGCTCATCCCTAGTGATATATGAAAGGTTTTTCATTTTCCAGCCCGAGCACAAACGATAGGGAATTACAAAATGCCAATGCAAAGATAGAAAAACTTGTATCATGAGTCTTTTAAAAAATAATCTCCCTAGGTGATGGGAGTTTCAAAAGCTCTTGGAAGTATGAAGAAGTTATTAAGATGTGAAGGTGAACCGCTACATAAAGCTTTAATTTAAAACAGAGGATCTTGAATTGAATTTGTGAAGCAAGTAGTAAACAATGTAATTCTTGCAATAATGGAGTTACATGGTTAGATTTTTTTCTTCCCAAATATTACCTTTGCAACAGTATACTGTCACTGCTGTAGGCAATACCAAGTTTACTTAATCATGCCTGCTATTTTTGTGTTTACTTCACTGATGTTAGAACAGGTTATACTGAAAGTTTTGTATCTACAAGAGAATACTGGTTATCTTAATGCAATTGGATTTATAGGTGGAAAAGTCCCTCAGAAAACATGCAGGCAGTAAATTTTTTTTTGCTTCATTTCAAATGGGGATTTGCTATGAATATATTAATCTCATCTTAATTAAAACTAATTCACCTACACAAGAAAAAAGATATAGGAATAATGCTATCATTCTGGAGTTACAATGAAAAGAAGAAGGAATTATTTTAAGAAACTCTTGTGCATCCTTACTCAAGTCAATGCAACAAAGATGCTCAAAAATTGTGAAATAACCACTGGTTTGATGCTTCCTTCTTTTTATCTTGTTTGAACAGATAATACAGCAAGTATCCAAGTTAAACAGAAAGGCCTTAGTAGACACAAGCAAGATGTATACCTGCTTCCCATTGTAATAGATGATGGTGGAATCCCTGCAATGAGCAGCACCAATACCCTCACTATTCGTGTCTGCAGTTGTACTAACGATGGTACAAATGATGATTCTCCACCATCTTGTAATGCAGAACCCTACATCCTAAATGCTGGACTTAGCACCGGAGCTTTGATTGCCATTCTTGCTTGCATTGTGATATTATTGGGTAAGAAAACATGCCATACATATTGTTGAAGTTGACATAGTCAATCTGAGTCACATTTTAGTATGTAGAATTTTGCTCTGGAACATGATTTCATAATTGCACTTTCCTAAACATTTTGGGGCTATATTTAAGGACTGGGTCAAGAGGTCTTGCAGCAATATCTGCACATCATTTAACAAGTGTAATTTTCTTTGTGTAAACTTTTGCATGGGGTTAAAATTAAGCCTAAGCCATGACTTTTGCTGTCAGAATTGTACATCATTCTTTTCTTCAAGGGAGCAAGATTTTTTTGTAATAGATGAAATTGCATAGTATAAATACATAATTAATTAATTAATTGATAATGTATCTCCTTACCATTTTTTGATTGTTAACCAATAATTTCCCATTCAAATCCATAAACTTATAAAACCTCACCAGCAAAGAACAATACTATCAAGTTTTGCAAATAACCAAAACACTAGCTACAATAGATGAAGGTGCCACCAATTTTGTGGGTGGACGCCGTGCCTATGGGTGCACCAGCAGTGAAGGAAATAGATATGCAGTCCTTCTCCTTTTCCCCCTGTGGAATGCTGGATTGTCCCTTCCTTTGGTCAGGGGGCATGTTGGTGACTCACCTGGCCCGGCACATCTGTTTGCAGTCGTGAGGTACTCAGTGGGATATTATGGCATTGGTAGCAGCACCTTAATCCCCCCACAAACACACTCATGAGGCGACCATGCTGCACAGCTCCTTCTGGGTTCCTTCCCAGCATGCCATGCAGCCATACAGTGGCCAGCCTTGCATGAAGATGCAATTGGTTTGCTGCCTGGTGCATAGGGGGGGGGGGGGGGAGGGACTAGCAGGAGAATAAATGGTAGAGAAGCCCATCCCTCTCCCTTTTCAGATTGTTGTCCCCCCTGCCAGCTGCTGCATTCTGATCAGAATGTTTTTTATTTCAAGACACAGTGGCCATTAAGATTGAGAAATTTCATACATATATATGCAGTATATATACATATATACATATATATATATAAACCCCAAACTCTGTTATAAGGGTAATACATTCTGGGATACCTTAAAGGCACGGTAGACTGCCTATGCCTTTTGTGTATCAAGTAATCAACCATCAAGGCTCAGTAACCAGCTGTTGGGTTTGTGGACCCTTGAGCCGGCTTGAGAGCAGATGGATCCACCGACGGGAGGCCCTCTAATGGTACTCTTAGCTGGGAGGCGGTGCAGGAGCAGGAGACCAGATTGGAGCTTTACCTTTACCAGCCCTCGTTCCCTGTAGGTTGAGTCCTTGGGTGTCGGGGCCAGCAGGACTTAGGCAAAGGTCTCCTGGCAGGGAGAGTCCAGTAGGCGGTCTGAGTTGAGGCTGGCGGAGATCCAGAAGAACAGAGACGGTCCAGGTGTCAAAGCGGGCAGCAGTGATTTAACATGGTAAACCAAGCCAGAAGTTGGGGCAGGCTGAAGACAAGTAGAAGCCAGAGAACACGCGGAGGTCAGGACGGACAGAAGACAGGAGATCAGGATACCAAGCCGAGGTCAGAGCCGAGGGTCTCCTCGCTGGTCGAGTACTCATTGCCTCCTAGAGATTTCCCTCATGTTCCTGGTTCATGATCCTCGCTGACTCCGTTCCTGGTTTCCTCGTTCCTGTGTTCCTGAACCTCAACTTATCCTTGGATTGCCTCCTTGGACTTTGACTTCTGCTTTGCCTGACCACGCCGTTGTCTCTCTCCAAGCCTGGACCTCTGCTTTGCCTGACCACGCCATTGCCTCTCCAGACCCAGATCTCTGCTTGCCTGTCTACTCTGTTGCCTCTCTCTAGACCCAGACCTCTGTATTGCTTAACTACGTTCTTGACTCTCTCCTCATCCAGACCTCAGCCTTACTTGCCACTGCTTCCAGATTGCCGCCAGCCCTGACTCCAGCTTGCCCTACGACGCCTCTTCAGACTATGTCCTGGACTTGGCCTATTCAGGCTTCGGCCTGTTCTTGCTCAGGCGCCCCTTGTCTGACTTTGGTTATATTGGCACCCGGGTTTCTAGGACTCTGCCTTATCCAATACAGACTTCTCTCCTCTGTTGCTGCCTCTGAGCTGACCTTGATCCTTCCATTGACGACAACATATGGAGGCTCAACCCGCGGGGAACGAGGGCTGGTATTGGCAAAACACCAGCCGGCCTCCGTCCATCAGCCCACTCTGCTTGCCAATGGAAGGGACCCATAAGATCGCTCCTACAGGTTGCGTCAACCCCACCTTGGCCCAAGGGTCCACCTCTGGCGCAACAGGTTGTAACGGCCATGGACTCAGTGGAGCCGTGTGCCCTCCAGGCTATTCCTGGCCTGGCTTCAAAGGTACAAGAACAGCAACAGTTTCTCAAGGCGCTGGCCCCTTCCCTATCTGGCATCTCAGTTCCAGTACCGGCTTCCTCTCTTCAACAGCCGTCTACTTCCACTTCTAGAGCCTTGTTGGCCCTATCAGCTCTACCTTGTTTCAATGGTGACTCCAAGCTCTGCAGAGGTTTTATCAACCAATGCTACATGCAGTTTGCTCTGCAGCCCTCCCATCTTTCAAGATGAACTAACGAAAGTCACATTTATTTTGTCTTGTCTCGATGGGAAGGCGCTTGCTTGGGCTTCACCCTTGTGGGAGTGATCGGACTCCCTACTACAGAAACTGTCTCGATTCGTAGCCATGTTCCGGCGGACCTTTGATGATCCTGGGTGGCATGCCTCTTCAGTCTACATCCTGGAGTTGGCCTATTCAGGCTTCGGCCTGTTCTTGCTCAGGCGCCCCCTAATTTGCTATACTTTCGACAAAGCCAAAGAAGCCTATTTGACTATACAATCGATTTCCAGACCTTAGCCTCAGAACTTGCCTGACAGGAAGACTGCATGCCAGCTATCCACCTGGATGGACTCTCCCCACAGCTGAAGGATGAATTGGCAACTCGGGAGCTCCCCTCCTCTCTTGAGGATCTTATCAATCTAACTGGCCGAATTGATCATTGTCTCCAAGAGCGTCACCGGGAGAATTGGCGGCTGTCTCCGGAAGGGCCCCTCCAGAGGAGACAAATAGGCCTGTGTCTGTACTGTGGAGCACCTGCCATCACCTACAGGTCTGCCCAGTCTGTCTGGGAAACCTTCCCGGCCTAAGTTCAGTTGGGGTCCTGAACTTGGGTGCAATGTCCACGGCGCCTCAGTTATCCATGCCTGTCACCTTAAACTGGGACTCCCGGTCCTTTCCAGTTCTTGCTCTGGTGGATTCAGGAACAGGAGGCAATTTTATCCTCAAGGATCTAGTTCAACTCCTGGGTATAAATCCACAAGGAGGTCTCCTTTGGAGACCTCCTTGTGGATTGCTTCAATTTATGGAGAACAATTTCCCGATTAAATTTCCTTGACCACAGAGTCAGTTCAACTTCTTACTGGTGCCCTTCATACTGAAGAAATTGAACTATTGGTACTAGAGAAATCTATTCACCCAGTAGTCTTAGGCCTACCCTGGTGCCAACGTCACTCCCCTCAATTCGATTGGAGGTTACTCCAGCTTGTGGAATGGGGTTCCACCTGCCATCAGTCTTGTCTACACAAAGTGGTGCCACCACCCTTGGATCCTTTGGCGACCACCTACTCAGGCATTTCAGCTCTCTATGCAGACTTTGAAGATGTGTTTTCAAAGCAAAAAGTGGACCTTCTACCACATCTTCGGAGGTTTGATTGTCCCATCGAACTCCTGCCTGGGACCACACCTCCCCGAGGGCGTACTTATCCTCTGTCCCTTCCTGAGACCAAGGCCATGATGGAGTACATCCAAGAGAACCTTGCAAAAGGGTACATTCGTCCCTCTACATCTCCTGCTGGTGCAGGATTCTTCTTCGTTACGAAGAAAAATGGATCTCTAAGGCCATGTATCAACTACCACGGCTTAAATGCGATTACCCCCAAAGACAAATATCCTTTGCCCTTAATCTCTGAATTATTCGACCAACTACATGGAGCCTCTATATTCAACAAGTTGGATCTATGCGGAGCTTGCAATTTGGTGCGCATTCACCCTAATGACATCTGGAAGACAACTTTCAAACTAGAGATGGGCATTACGAATATTTGGTGATTCCCTTTGGCGCAGTATTCCAGCGAATGATTAATGAAATTGTCAGAGACCAAATTTTTAGTTGTGGCATACCTTGATGACATCCTTGTCTTTTCCAAGTCTGGCTATGCACCGCACCGATATTTGCACAGTTCTTCAATGTCACCGTGAAAATCATCTGTTTTGCAAAATTGGATAAGTGCTTGTTTGAAAGTCCAGTCTGCCCTTTCTTGGGTACATAATTTCACAACAGGGATTCTCGATGGCTCCTGAAAAACTCAAAGGAATCCAAGACTGGCCACAGCCCATGGGCCTTAAAGCGCTACAATGATTTCTAGGATTTACAAATTATTACCGCCATTTTATTCCACATTACTCAACACTGGCAGCTCTTGACCCATAAGGGCCAAGATACCCAAAACGACCACAAAAGCCATTACAGCCTTTCATCTCTTCAAAGAGGCTTTCCTAGCTGGATCCTGTCTTCACCATCCAGACCCAAACTGTCCCTTTTTGGTCGAGGTGGATGCCTCTGCGATTGGGGCTGGGACGGTCTTGAGCCAACATTCTGCTTCTGGATCCGTAGTCCTGTATTCATTCTATTCTCACAAGTTTTCTTCAGCGGAACAAAATTATATCATTGGAGATCGTGAGTTACTCGCCATCAAATTGGCTCTAGAAGAATGGCGCCCGTGGTTAGAGGGCACTCAACATAAATCCACTGTAGTCACAGATCACAAGAATCTGTAACACTTGAGCCATACCCAGTACCTTAACGCCCATCAACCTCAATGGGCCTTGTTTTTTTCTAGGTTTAAGTTCAAGCTTCGCTATCGTCCAGCTGGAAAAAATCTCTGGGCATACACCCTATCACGTTCCTTTGAACCAGAAGATACTCCAGAAGAACTCGGTCACATTATTGACCCAGCATGTATTTGTCTGTCTGCAACTCACCCAGTTCCCACTGGGAAGACTTTTGTGCCCCGTAAACTCCATGGAACAGTCTTCAGGTGGGCGCATGACTCTAGGTTTGCTGGTCACCCAGGGAGAGCGTGAACTCTAGCGCTGCTTCAGCGGTTCTTCTGGTGGCCCACTATGGTCTCTGACGCTAAAGCGTATGTCAATTCCTGCAGCACTTGCGCTCAACAAAAACCCCTGGTCGGTCATCCATGGGGTTTTCTCCAGCCACTTCCAGCTCCTGAAGAACCGTGGACACATCTCTCTATGGATTTCATCGTGGACAAACCACCATCTAAGGGTCACATGGTCATATGGATTACTATAGATACATTTTCTAGAATGGCCCATTTTGTTCCACTACTGGGCCTACCATCTGCTCCCGAATTGGCACACCTGTTCTTTCTTCACATATTTTGACTACATGGCTTACCAAGGACATTGTCTCCGTCAGGGGTCACAATTTGTTGCCCAATACTGGCACGCGCTTTGTAGTAAATTTGGCATCAACATCAGTTTAACAGCGTACCATCCACAAGCCAATGGAAAATCTGAGCATATGAACCGCTCCTTAAAGTCATTCCTCCGCGCCTATATAAACGACTGTCAAGACAATTGGTCCAAACTCCTTCCTTGGGTGGAGTTTTCCCACAACTCCCATATTGACATTGCCATAGGTACAATGCCCTTTTCCACTGTCTATGGGAAGCAACCACGACCACCATTGCCCATACCGTTATCAGTACCCTCTGCTGCTGCACAAGCTACTGCTGATGCCCTCAAGGCACTCTGGAATCAGATGAACCTCCGTTTACGCCAAGCCGCATCCCGGGCCAAGAAGTCTGCAGACAGCCATCGACACTCGGCCCCTGAGTTGCTTCCCGGCCAGAAAGTCTGGTTGAGCACTCGGTATATTCGGCTTAAGATACCTTCCCAAAGGTTTGCACCAAGGTATATTGGACCTTTTCCAATCATTCATCATGTTGGACCAGTTACATACCAGCTACAGTTGTCACCTACATTGGGAATCCACAATACGTTTCACTTATCACTCCTGAAGCCAGTAGTCCTATCCTGGCCTTCGCAAAAAACACCTAAACCTGACCGACACCACCTATTAGGTTCATGAAGTCCTTGATGTCTGCCATAGGGGCTGCTAGTGGGAATACCTCCTTTCCTGGGAGAGTTATGGTCCCGAAGAAAATTTGTAGGAGCCAGCTCATAACATCCTGAATAAAACCTACCTCCTTCAATTTTGTCGTGCGCATCCGGGCAAACCCAGACCTCCAAAGGGGGGGGGGCATAAAGGGGGTTACTGTTATGCGTGCCAGCTGCAGCAGACACGCGGCTCGGCTCCCTTACCTCTCTCAAGTGAATCCAGTGCCTGCTTCCTTGTCCCTAGCAGCGGTTGGCCGCTGGCTCCATCCTCGGGTCGCCCCTGGTGCCTCCAGCTCAGCTACAGATCCTTGTGCTCCGCGTCAGGCTTCTCCACGTGGCCCACGGAGAGTCGCTGCCACTCAGTGCTGCGCCCTCCCTAGGAGCGCGTGCATCGCTGTGTCTCAAGTAGGGCCCGTGGCGGCAGCCCTGGATGATGACGTCAGCAGAGCTCTGGTACTTAAGCCCAGGCTCCGCTCTCTAGGATTTCCTTTGCAACAGGTCTCCTCGCTGGTCGAGTGCTCGTTGCCTCCTACAGATTCTCCTTGTTCCTGGTTCCTGATCCTCACTGACTCCTGTTCCTGGTTTCCTCATTCCTGTGTTCCTGAACCTCAACTTATCCTCAGATTTCCTCCTCGAACTTTGACTTCTGCTTTGCCTGACCAAGCCATTGTTTCTCTCCAAGCCCAGACCTCTGCTTTGCCTGACCACACCATTGCCTCAGTCCAGAGCCAGACCTCTGCATTGCCTGACTACTTTGTTGCCTCTCTCCAGAACCAGACCTCTGCATTGTCTGACTACTCCGTTGCCTCTCTCCAGACCCAGACCTCTGCATTGCTTGACTACATGTTTGATTCTCTCCCGATCTAGACCTCAGCCTTCCTTGCCGAACCCCCCCAAAATGTTAAATTACCTGGTGGTCCAGAAGGGGGGGGGGGGGCGGCGCATTCTCCCGCTCTCGGGCCATTGGCGCCATTTTGGCTACCACTGATAAAAGTGGCGCCGATGGCCCAATAAAAAAAACCCCACCCCGACCCTTTACAAATTACCCCTTTGCTTCTCCCACTCTCCTGATCCCCCCAAAAACCTTTTACATGTACCTGGTGGTCTAGAGGGGGGTCCGGGAGCCATCCCTTCAATCATACCCTCGGTGCCGGTGCTGCTGGACTGGTTTCAAAATGGCACCGATCGCCTTTGCCCTCACACTGTCACAGGGATCGACCGTTACTCCCTGTGACATAGTGAGGGCAAAGGTGATTGACTGCCAGTATGGCGATCGACGGTCGCTCCCTGTGACATAGTGAGGGCAAAGGCGATCGGCGCCATTTTGAAACCAGTCCAGCACAGGCACCGAGGGTATGATTGAAGGGATGGCTCCCGGACCCCCCGCTAGACCACCAGGTACATGTAAAAGTTTTTTTGGGGGGTCGGGAGGGTGGGAGAAGCAAAGGGGTAATTTGTAAAGGGTCGGGGTGGGTTTTTTTTTATCGGGCCATCGGCACCATTTTTATCAGTGGTAGCCAAAATAGCGCCGATGGCCCGAGACCAGGAGATCGCGCCTGGACACACCCCCCCACACTGGACCACCAGGTAATTTAACATTTTGGGGGGATTCGGGAGGGTGGGGGAGGGTAAAGGATTGTTTTTAAAGGGTCGGGTGGGTTTAGGGATTGTTTTGGTGTGCCGGTTTTCCCGCCCTCCCCCCAAATAATTCCCGTACTCGATTTAACGATTTTTCACGATAAATCGAGGGAATTCCTATTGTATCGAGTCCCTTACCGATTAATGAAGATTTTAAAATTATCGGACGATAATTTAAATCGTGAAAAAACGATTCACAGCCCTAGTTTATATTGTCAATAAGTTGCTCTGTAAGAAATAAGAAGCCTATGTCTTATTTGATCTATGTTTCACTGTAAACTGATGTGATATCTCAAATCAAATGTTGGTATACAAAAATAAGTAAATAAATAAATAGAAATGACAGTAGAAAAGGACCAACATCCATCCAGTCTGTGTTGTGCTACGGTGGCTGGGAGCGCTAGGGCTGAGATGTGTGCCCCTTGCGGTAATACGGATCTCAGCTAGAGTTAGAGGTGACCAGGCCCCTGCTGACCTGCATGCCTGAATGAAGCCAACCACGCATGGTTGGTCTCTGAGTTGTCCTCCGACTACTCCCAGCCCTTTCGGACCTGCTGCAGGGAGCAGCACAGGTGGCAGGCCGGACAAGAGACGAGGGCGAACAAGGGCTGAAGCTTGAAGGCTGAGACGAAGGCTTCAGGACTCAGGAGAAGAACACAAGGCATCAACAAGAGGAAAGACAGACCTCCGGAAGGGCGAGTGGGTGGAAGCTCTCCCATGGAAGGCATCTGGAACTAGAGTAGATGGAGTCTCAAGGAAACAGAAATGTCCGAGGCAAGGATGTCTCTTATGGACCTTGGGAAATCCAGACGAGATGGAAGGAACTGGGTAGACTTGGACGAAGACAAGTGGGCACTGTTCCTCAGGGCACCCTACATAGCCCACTACTCAGGGCGGACCCAATGGGCTGGTCACGGACCACCCTGTCCTCTATGTGCCCTACACAGCCTAAGAAGGCTGGTCATGGACCACGCGGGAGCGGGGCAGGCTCAGGAAAGGAATCCAACTGACTAAGGCTCCAATGTCCGAGAACAGGAACCGAACGGAATGGATTTACCCTCAGGATGGACATCTGGAGGACTCGAGGAGCCGGAACATCACAGGAACAGATATCAGGAAGATTAGGAATGTAAGGACCTCTAGCCATCGAGGACGTCAGGCCTTCTGGAACATCAGGAGGGCAAAGACGGAGGACATCAGGAACATCAGGAGGGCAGAGATGGAGGACGTCAGGCTCAAGAAAGGAATCCAGATGACAGAGGCTCCAGTGACCGGAAACAGGAACTGACGGAACAGATTTACCCTCGGGGTGGCCACCTGGAGGACTCGGGGAGTCGGAACATTGCAGGAACAGACATCAGGAAGATCAGGTACATCAGGACCTATAGCCATCGAGGACATCAGGCCTTCTGGAACATCAGGAGGGCAGAGACGGTGGACGTCAGGAACATCAGGAGGGCAGAGACGGAGGACGTCAGGAACATCAGGAGGGCAGAGACCGGGATCAGGAATAGCAGAGACGAAACGAAGAGGGATCCCTTGGAATACTGGAACACCAAGCAAGGGCAGGAACGTGGAGTCAGAGAGGAAGGAAAAGATCCTCAGACGACTGGCTCATTGCGAAGGCAAAGCTGACTAGAAGTTGAAGTCCTTTTATAGGGCTGGAGACAGGCAACTCCCTGGGAGGAGTTTGGATGGGCCGTACCTAGCTGGCACTATATGAGGAGAAGTGCTGTGGGCCGGCCCCTAGGGAGAAGAGCATGGCCAAAACCAGGAAGTCCATGCAGACCCAAGCAAGCCTCAGGCAGGCCCCAAGGACATCAAAGGCCTCACAGGCCCTGGAGCAAATCCTGGATAGTTTGTAGGCGAGACCCCGGTTTCAGAGTGGCCTCTAGAAAAGAGCTAAGAAGCCTCCCATAGCACAACTACAGGAGGATTCATAACAGTCTGCCTAGCAAGCTTATGGTAGTTTCTGCCGCACTATACAACTCACCCCCATAACATATCAGTTTCCCAGACCATCAAAGTCAGGAACTTTGTTGGTTGCTGTTTGAGTCCAAATTCCCTGTTATCTCTTGCCATGAAGCAGAGAGCAATGTTGGAGCTACATCAAGAGTTACAGGCATATTGGTTAAGGGTAGTAACTGCCATATCAGTAAGTTACCCCTATGCTTATTTGCTTTCCCAGACCACAAAATTTGATGTCCTTGTTAGTTGCTGTCTGAATCTAATTCCCCTTTTCCTCTTTTCTCCCTGCTGTTGAAGCAAAGAACAATGATGGAGTTGTATGAACAGTATGAAGGCTTATTGGTTAAGGGTAGTAACCAGTCTAGGGATGTGAATCGGATCCGATATCGGATCCGATTCTGGTTCCGATTCACATCTCTATAGATGTGAATCGGATCCAATATCGGATGTGAATCGGATCCGATATCGGATCCGATTCACATCTCTAGTAACCACTATACCAGCAAGCAAGTTACCCCCTTGCACTCAATTTTTCATTTCCATGCTCTAGCCTTTAGGGATCCACAGTGTTTATTCCATGAGCCTTTGAAATCTTTCACAGTTTTTGTCTTCACCACCTCCTCTGGAAGGGCTTTTCAGGCATCCACCACTCTCTCCATGAAGAAATATTTCCTGACGTTGGTTCTGAGTCATCCTCCCTTGAGTTTTATTTCGTGACCCCTAGTTCTACTGATTTCTTTCCAATGAAAAATGTTTGCTGTTGATTGTGCATCATTAAAACCTTTCAGGTATCTGAAGGTCTGTATCATATCTCCCCTGCCCCTCATTTCCTCCAGAGTATACATATTTAGGTCCTTCAACCTCTCCTCATAAGTCATATGATAGAGACCACCCACCATTTTGGTTGCCTTTCTCTGGACTGCCTCCATACTATCTCTGTCCCTTTTGAGATACGGTCTCCAGAACTGAACACAGTCCTCTAGATGAGGACACACCAAGGACCTGTACAAGGGGATTATCATCTCCTTTTTCTAAATAGTTATTCCTCTCTCTATGCAGCCCAGCATTCTTCTGGCTTTAGCTATTGCCTTGTCACATTGCTTTGCCATCTTCAGATCACTAGACACTATCACCCCAAGGTCCCTCTCTTGTTCCGTGCAAAACAGCCCTTTACCCCTCATCACATACAGCTCTTTTGGATTACTGTACCCCAGATGCATGACTCTGCACTTCTTGGCATTGAATCCCAGCTGTCATATCTTTGGCCACTGTTCATGCTTACTTAAATCACGTCTCATTCTCTCTACTCCTTCTGGCATGTCCACTCTGTTGCAGATATTAGTATCATCTGCAAACGGATACATTTTACCTTCTATCCCTTACGCAATGTCACTCACAAAGATATTTAACAGAACCAGTCCCAATCCTTGTGGCACTCCACTTAACACTGCTTTCTCTTCAGGGTCGGTTCCATTTATCATCACATACTGTCTTCTGTCCATCAACCAGTTTGTAACCACACTGTCCATCAACCAGACTGTATCAAAATCTTTGCTGAAATTCAAGTATGTCACATCAAATGCTCTTCCTTGATCCAATTCTTTAGTCACCCAACCAAAAAACATCAATCAGATTTATCTGACAGGACCTTTCCTTTGTGAATCCATGTTGCCTAGGGTAAGAACATAAGAACATAAGAAAATGCCATACTGGGTCAGACCAAGAGTCCATCAAGCCCAGCATCCTGTTTCCAACAGTGGCCAATCCAGGCCATAAGAACCTGGCAAGTACCCAAAAACTAAGTCTATTCCATTTTACCATTCCTTATGGCAGTGGCTATTCTATAAGTGAACTTAATAGCAGGTAATGGACTTCTCCTCCAAGAACTTATCCAATCCTTTTTTAAACACAGCTATACTAAATGCACTAACCACATCCTCTGGCAACAAATTCCAGAGTTTAATTGTACGTTGAGTGATGAAGAACTTTATCCGATTAGTTTTAAATGTGCCCCATGCTAACTTCATGGAGTGCCCCCTAGTCTTTCTATTATCTGAAAGAGTAAATAACCGATTCACATCTACCCGTCCTAGACTTCTCATAATTTTAAACATCTCTATCATATCCCCCCTCAGCCGTCTCTTCTCCAAGCTGAAAAGTCCTAACCTCTTTAGTCTTTCCTAATAGGGGAGCTGTTCCATTCCCCTTATCATTTTGGTAGCCCTTCTCTGTACCTTCTCCATCGCAATTATATCTTTTATGAGATGCAGCGATCAGAATTGTACACAGTATTCAAGGTGCGGTCTCACCATGGAGCGATACAGAGGCATTATGACATTTTCCGTTTTATTCACCATTCCCTTTCTAATAATTCCCAACATTCTGTTTGCTTTTTTGACTGCCGCAGTACACTGAACCGACAATTTCAATGTGTTATCCACTATGACGCCTAGATCTCTTTCTTGGGTTGTAGCACCTAATATGGAACCCAACATTGTGTAATTATAGCATGGGTTATTTTTCCCTATATGCATCACCTTGCACTTATCCACCTTAAATTTCATCTGCCATTTGGATGCCCAATTTTCCAGTCTCACAAGGTCTTCCTGCAATTTATCACAATCTGCTTGTGATTTAACTATTCTGAACAATTTTGTGTCATCTGCAAATTTGATTATCTCACTCGTCGTATTTCTTTCCAGATCATTTATATTGAAAAGTAAGGGTCCCAATACAGATCCCTGAGGCACTCCACTGTCCACTCCCTTCCACTGAGAAAATTGTCATTTAATCCTACTCTCTTTTCCTGTCTTTTAGCCAGTTTGCATGACTTTTTACTTTTCCTAGAAGCCTCTCATGAGGAACTTTGTCAAACGCCTTCTGAAAATCCAAGTATACTACATCTACCGGTTCACCTTTATCCACATGTTTATTAACTCCTTCAAAAAAGTGAAGCAGAGGTCTAGCAATCCTCCTGACTGCACATAGTTCACTATCCTTTCCTTCAGCAGAGTCTCCATTAATTTTCCCACCACCGAGGTAAGGCTAACTGGCCTGAAGTTTCCAACTTCTTCGCTACTCCCACTCTTGTGAAGCGGGACCACCACTGCTCTTCTCCAATCACGTGGCACCACTACCATTTCCAAGGATCTATTCAACAGGTCATGCAGCAGACTCACAAGCACATCTCTGAGCTCCCTCAGTATCCTTGGATGAACCTCATCTGGCCCCCATGGCCTTGTCCACTTTCAGTTTTTCTAGCTCATCCCATACATTATCTTCTGTAAACAAAGTTTCATCTACCCCATCTCCTTGTTAACCAGCAACAGTCCTTCCCTAGGACCGTTGCCTCTGTATAATGTCATAATGCCTCAGTATCGCTCCATGGTGAGACCCCACCTTGAATACTGTGTACAATTCTGGTTGCTGTATCTCAAAAAAGATATAATTACAATGGAGAAGGTACAGAGAAGGGCAACCAAAATGATAAGGGGAATGGAACAGCTCCCCTATGAGGAAAGACTAAAGAGGTTAGACTTTTCAGCTTGGAGAAGAGACGGCTGAGGGGGGATATGATAGAGGTGTTTAAAATCATGAGAGGTCTAGAACAGGTAGATGTGAATCGCTTATTTAGTCTTTCAAATAATAGAAAGACTGGGGGGCACTCCATGAATTTAGCATGTGGCACATTTAAAACTAATCATCACTCAACGCACAATTAAACTCTGGAATTTGTTGCCAGAGGACGTGGTTAGTTCAGTTAGTATAGCTGTGTTTAAAAAAGGACTGGATAAGTTCGTGAAGGAGAAGTCCATTAGCTGCTATTAATTAAGTTGACTTAGAAAATAGCCACTGCTATTACTAGCAACGGTATCATGAAATAGACTTAGTTTTTGGGTACTTGCCAGGTTCTTATGGCCTGGATTGGCCACTGTTGGAAACAGGATGCTGGGTTTGATGGACCCTTGGTCTGACCCAGTATGGCATGTTCTTATGTTCTTTAGAGAACACCAAACTAAAGTATTTGTTTAATATTTCCACCATTTCTTCATCTCTCTCCACACACTGATCATTGTTACCTTTCAATTTCACTAACCACTTCAGACCCCTCCTGACCCCCCCAAGGCTTGCCAATAATCCCTGGGGGTCCAGCGGGGGTCCGAAAGCGATTTCGTTGTCGGCTGCCAGTAATCAAAATGGCGCCAATAGCCTTTGCCCATACTATGTCACAGAGGCTTTCGGCGCCATTGGTCAGCTCCAGTCACATGACAGGAGCACAAGATGGCGCCGATGGCCATGTGACAGGGGCTGACCAATGGCGCCGGTAGCCCCTGTGACATGGTAGTTCAGAGGCTATTCGTCACCATTTTAAAGAGCACGGCTTGCAGTAGCACGGGCACGGAGGGCAAATGGAACCTGGGACCCCGCTGGACCACCAGGGATGTACTTAGTAAGTCTTGGGGAGGGATCGGGATTGGGGGGGGGGTGTTGTATTATAGTTTATTTAAATGTTTGGGGTGGGTTTTAATTTAAAAAAAAAAAAAAAAGTGTTCCTCTCCCCATGCAAACCCGAAAAACAAAATTTCCCCGAAAGTCGGGGAAAATTCTTTTCGGGTTTTGGGGCCTCCGAAACCACAACGAGTTAGGAAATTTCGTTGAATTTCCTAAGTCGGGCGAAAAACGAACCACATCTCTATTAGCGATATCAAACCATACCATTTGATGATCACAAGTGCTGAGGTGGGCACCTACCCAGACATTAGAGACATTATCCCAATTAGTGAGCACTAAGTAGAGTATCACATCTTCCCTCCTGGGTTCCATTACCATTTGTTTGAACTGAGCCCCTTGCAGGTTATCCACTATCTTTCTACTTCTGGTAGATTCCACAGATGGGATTCTCTAGTCTACGTCCAGAAGATCATGGTTGATCAAGTTGTACAACTCCATTACAGTGGGTGTATGAGCCTCCACAAGGGAATGGCGGAGGCAGATCCTCGTGGCTCCTATGTGTGTAGTGAGCCTGGGTAGTTGATGGTTTGGTGCAAGGCCTTGCGATACATGGCAAACCTTAGAAAAAGAGTACGTCAAGAGAAGCCAGATCAGGGTGCATTCCCTCAATGGTCCTGGGAACAGCTCTTGGATTATGGACTGGTGCAGGACCCCACCCAGAAGGGCATTGTGAAGGTGAAGCTCAGCACTTGTTACCTGTAATTGTTCTTGTTAATAAAGCTGCAGCCATCTATATTCTAAATTGATTTAATGGCTTATGTCTATTTGTGAGCTAATGAGGCTGCAATGTGCCTATTGATGTTAGGATTGTAACCAGGGTTATTCTGTGCAGGTCATAAGAACATAAGAAATTGCCATGCTGCGTCAGACCAAGGGTCCATCAAGCCCAGCATCCTGTTTCCAACAGAGGCCAAAACCAGGCCACAAGAACCTGGCAATTACCCAAACACTAAGAAGAACCCATGCTACTGATGCAATTAATAGCAGTGGCTATTCCCTAAGGGCCGGATTTTAAAAGCCCTGCGCACGTAAATCAGGCCGGATTTACGCGCGCAGGGCACTCGCACGCCGGCGCGCCTATTTTGCATAAGCTTCCGGGGCGCGCACAGCCCAGGGACGAGTATAAGTCCCAGGGCTTCGTAAAAGGGGCGGGGGAGGGGGCGTGTCCTGGGGCATGTCCCGGGTCAGGGGGCGGTTTGGGGCGGGGTCGGGGGCATGGCATCAGTCCGGGGGCGTGGTTGAGGCCTCCGGACCAGCCCCCGGGTCGGGTGATGGCGCACCAGCAGCCCGCTGGCGCATGCAGATTTACTCCTGATTTCAACAGGTGTAAATCTGCCAACAAAGGTGGTGGGGGGGGGGGGTTAGATAGGGCCGGGGGGTGGATTAGGTAGGGGAAGGGAGGGGAAGGGGCGGGGGGGGGGGGGGGTGGAAAGAAATTTCCCTCCGAGGACGCTCTGATTTCGAAGCGGCCTCGGAGGGAAATTTTGGAGCACGTACTTTTGTTCGCCTGGTGAGCGAACAAAAGTACTCGCTCGCGCTCATTTATAAAATCTACCCCTAAGTATAATTGATTAATAGCCATTAATGGACTTCTCCTCCAAGAACTTATCCAAATCTTTTTTGAACCCAGCTACACTAACTGCACTAACCACCTCCTCTGGCAACAAATTCCAGAACTTTATTGTGTGTTGAGTGAAAAAGAATTTTTTCCGATTAGTCTTAAATGTGTTACTTGCTAACTTCATGGAATGTCCCCTAGTCCTTCTATTATTCAAAAGTGTAAATAACCGAGTCATATCTACTCGCTCAAAACCTCTCATGATCTTAAAGACCTCTATCATATCCCACCTCAGCCGTCTCTTCTCCAAGCTGAACAGCCCTAACCTCTTCAGCCTTTCCCCATAGGGGAGCTGTTCCATCCCCTTTATCATTTTGGTTGCCCTTCTCTGTACCTTCTCCATCACAACTATATCTTTTTTGAGATGCGGCGACCAGAATTGTACACAGTATTCAAGGTGCGGTCTCACCATGGAGCGATACAGAGGCATTATGACATTTTCTGTTCTATTAACCATTCCCTTCCTAATAATTCCTAACATTCTATTTGCTTTTTTGACTGCTGCAGCACACTGAGCCGACGATTTTAAAGTATTATCCACTATGATGCCTAGATCTTTTTCCTGGGTGGTAGCTCCTAATATGGAACCTAACATCGTGTATCTACAGCAAGGGTTATTTTTCCCTATATGCAACACCTTGCACTTGTCCACATTAAATTTCATCTGCCATTTGGATGCCCAATCTTCCAGTCTTGCAAGGTCCTCCTATAATGTATCACAGTCTGCTTGTGAAATAACTACTCTGAATAATTTTGTATCATCCGCAAATTTTATAACCTCACTCGTCGTATTCCTTTCCAGATTATTTATATATATATTGAAAAGCACCGGTCCAAGTACAGATCCCTGAGGCACTCCACTGTTTACCCTTTTCCACTGAGAAAATTGACCATTTAATCCTACTCTCTGTTTCCTGTCTTTTAACCAGTTTGTAAGCCACGAAAGGACATCGCCTCCTATCCCATGACTTTTTAGTTTTCGTAGAAGCCTATCATGAGGGACTTTGTCAAATGCCTTCTGAAAATCCAAATACACTACATCTACCGGTTCACCTTTATTCACATGTTTATTAACCCCTTCAAAAAAATGAAGCAGATTTGTTAGGCAAGACTGCCCTTGGGTAAATCCATGTTGATTGTGTCCCATTAAATCATTTCTTTCTATATTCTCTATGATTTTGATCTTGAGAATAGTTTCCACTATTTTTCCAGGCACTAAAGTCAGGCTCACCGGTCTATAGTTACCCGGATCTCCCCTGAAGCCTTTTTTATATATTGGGGTTACATTGGCCACCCTCCAGTCTTCAGGTACAATGGATGCTTTTAATGATAAGTTACAAATGTTAACTAATAGATCAGACATTTCATTTTTTAGTTCCTTCAGAACCCTAGGATGCATACCATCCAGTCCAGGTGATTTGCTACTCTTTAGTTTGTCAATCTGGCCTACTACATCTTCCAGGTTCACAGTGATTTCGTTCAGTTTGTCTGAGTCATCACCCCTGAAAACCATCTCTGGAACTGGTATCTCCCCAACATCCTCATTAGTAAACACGGAGGTAAAGAATTCATTTAGTCTTTCTGCAATGGCCTTATCTTCCCTAAGAGCTCCTTTAACCCCTCTGTCATCTATTGGTCCAACCGACTCCCTCACAGGTTTCTTGCTTTGGATATATTTTAAAAAGTTTTTATTATGAGTTTTTGCCTCTATGGCCAACTTCATTTCAAATTCTCTCTTCGCCTGTCTTATCAATGTTTTACACTTAGGTTGACAATGCTTATGTTTTATCCTATTTTCTTCAGATGGATCCTTCTTCCAATTTTTGAAGGATGTTTTTTTTTTTTTGCTAAAATAGCCTCTTTCACCTCACCTTTTAACCATGACGGTAATCGTTTTGCCTTCCTTCCACCTTTCTTAATGCACGGAATACATATGGACTAAGCCTCTAGGATTGTATTTTTAAACAATGTCCAAGCCTGTTGAACACTTTTAACCTTTGCAGCTGCACCTTTCAGTTTTTTTCTAACTATTTTCCTCATTTTATCAAAGTTTCCCTTTTTAAAATTTAGTGTTAGAGCTGCAGATTTACTTATTGTCCCCCTTCCAGTTATTAGTTTAAATTTGATCATGTTATGATCACTGTTGCCAAGTGGCTCCACCACCGTTACTTCTTTCACCAAATCCTGTGTTCCACTAAGAATTAAATCTAAAATAGCTCCCTCTCTTGTTGGTTCCTGAACCAATTGCTCCATGAAGCAATCATTTATTACATCCAGGAACTGTATGTCTCTAGCAAGTCCTGATGTTACATTTACCCACTCAATATTGGAGTAATTGAAATCTCCCATTATTTTTACAGTGCCAAATTGGTTTGCTTCCCTGATTTCTCTTAGCATTTCATCATCTGTCTGACCATTTTGTCCAGGTGGACGGTAGTATATTCCTATCACTATACTCTTACCCAATACACATGGGATTTCTACCCATATAGATTCTACTGAGCATCTTCTCTCTTGTATGATCTTTATCCTGTTGGACTCTATACCCTCCCGGACATAAAGTGCCACACCCCCACCAAGTTGATCCTCCCTATCATCACAGCTTCACTTTCTCCAGCATCTTCCACAGGCATCACCTCTCCAAATATGTCCTGGGTAAAAATTATTATTTGTGTCACTGTTATTTCTTCTTCTGAGGTGCTCCATTTTTCTGTTTTAGGGAAATAGTGTGTACTATTTGTAAACAGGGTGCACTATTTTGAAAGAAAACAAAAATGGGCTCATTCATGGTTTCAAACAAAATTCACATCCCTAGTAGCCACTTTTCCTGTCACTGATACAACCTACCCTAGCTGTATCAAAACCCTCTTACCTACTCCAGCTCCTTTGTCTGCACCATGCTTTCTCCTTATGAATTCTTTACATCTCTGCTTTTGGGGGAGTAAACGGTGAGTTGCTTGCAGAAGTGTAGAAGTTCTTCCTACACAATAGCCTAATGGTTAGAACAGCGGGCTGGAAGCCAGGGATCAAATCCTGGTGCTTCTCCTTATGACCTTAAGAAATATACTTCATCTTCCATTGCTTTATGTATAAGCTTAAAGGTGAATTTTAAAAGAGATGTACATGCACAGAATAGCAGAGCAAGTAGTGCTTATTCGCATTAGTGCTATTTTATAAATATCGCCCTTACGCACGCAAGTATAGATGCATGAATAACTATGCTCATATAACAAAGCAGCAGATTAGGGATGCTCTGAGATGGGAGGCCATCATGTAAGCGCACAAATTGTGATTTTATAATCTGTGAATGCTGCGAGCATAAGGCTGTGTCCTATGCATATTTACTTCTACTATTTATCAGGTTTAAGTCAGAATCAAACTCTTTAAAGCCATATACTGGCAGGGTGAGGGGCCTAGGTAAACTGGCAGGGGTACAGGCTGAAGTACCAGAAGACTTAGATAGACTGGGCAAAGTGGTGAACTAATTGGTAAAACTGGAAATTCCCTGTGAAAAAATGTGCTTACTTGTGGGTATAAAAGCCAACAAATCCTTTGGAAAATGTGGAAATAACATTTCCTTCCTGTAACTGCTTAAAATTAGGTGCACACATATGTGTACTAGGTGTATTTTTTATAATGCATGTGCACTTGTGCAGACCCCATACAATTCAAGTGCATGTGGGCTCACACTCACATATGCGCATATAGGGCCTCATTTTCCAAAGCTATCGCAGGCCTGCGCTACTGAAATCGGGGCGGAGTCGGCCCCGGAAGAGGAGGAGTGGGGGGCGTCACCGGGGCCGACTCTGCGAGGACAGCGCGCCGGGCGGAAAGGTAAGGCCCTTTTCGCTCTCTATTTCGCACCCAATAACTACACCTTCTATGGTGTAGTTATTGGGCGCGATGCCGGCAGCGATCGCACCGCGGCGGTGCGATCGCTGCCGGGCCACCCCCCGCTTCGGCCCCTGCCCCCCCCCCCCGTTAGCATGATTTTCTAAAGTATTGCAGGCCTGCGATACTTTAGAAAATGAGGCCCATAGTGGTGAGCGCACGTTCCTTTTAAAGATACTGTCCCAAATCGTAAGTCCTCTGGAGATAGGGATATACCTATGATACTTGAATGTAATCCACTTTGAAGTGGTACAGAAGGTGTAATATAAATAAAAAAATATGATTATTATTATCCCTTTGTACATCTTAACGCTCTCATTCTC
The DNA here is from genome assembly GCF_901001135.1 of Rhinatrema bivittatum. Taxonomy (NCBI): domain Eukaryota; kingdom Metazoa; phylum Chordata; class Amphibia; order Gymnophiona; family Rhinatrematidae; genus Rhinatrema; species Rhinatrema bivittatum. The sequence goes on along the minus strand of NC_042621.1, from coordinate 25,249,265 downwards.
CCTGTCGTTTATTACCTAGAACTGGTAGAGAGTTTCTGTTTGGCTGTTTTCTCCAGCCTCGTTTATAAATTCCACTAATCATTTTGAAATTTCTAGCTGCTAATTTTAGAATGTACCTCCCAACACACATATTCAGGGAAGAAACCTTTAAAACAAGTATGTGGGTACCCATACATGCACGTATGGCTACACAAGTGAACATAACGCTAAAATTTCAAATCATGCGCGCATTTGCATGTGTATGTTTGCTCCTAATTTTAAGCCATTACTCGAGCAAAGGTGCTTCTCATGTCTTCCTTAAGAAATAGTCGGCGTTAACAAGTGCAGCTAAGTGGATTTTAAACATGCTCGTGGGAAGAACATAGCCATTTTTCCCACTCCGTCCACCAATTTTCACAGTATCACAAGGTTACCCAGACCCCTTTGGTTCTTCATCATGTACTGCCCCCATTTGTCGCAGATCCCTCACCTTGTCATGTTAGGCTTTAAACGTGAATTCTGCAGACCTGCTCCTCATCAGGAATAGCAGTAACTATATGTGGCTAACAAGCCGTCACATGCTGAGGCCTCCAGTTTTAAAATACAGATTTATGAGTGTAACTGTTGGCCCTGCCCAGGAATGCTCAGGCCCCGCCCCTTTTTCACCCCCTTTTTTTTCAGCTTGTGTAAGCGCATATATGTGCACAATTAGCAGCTTTTAAAATTGTGTTGCTCACGTGCGGCCCGCATACTCGCTTGTATGGGATTTTTAGCATGTGCAACACTTTTAAAATTTGATCCTCAGTGAGCAAGGAGTGCATGTCATATTTTGCATCCATGCTTTGACTAGTTATTTTATTTTATTTACCAACATTCAGTCTCAATCGAGATATCACACCAGTTAACATTCAGGTACTGTAGGTGTTTCTCTATCCCCAGAGGGCTTATAATCTAAGTTTTTGTACTTGAGGCAATGGAGGGTAAAGTGACTTGCCCAAGGTCACAAGGAGCGACAGCAGGACTCGAACCTTGGTCTCTTGGTTCATAGTCCACTGCTCTAACCACTAGATTCCTTTGCAGTTTGCTTTAAGATGACAATGTTTTTTCTAAGAACTTCTCCAAAGCATTAAATCCAGAACTACAGACTACTTGGCTACTGAATTTATGTTTTTGTCATCATGCATGTTACATTTTTGTACAAAATTGAGAGATGCTGTTGAACAGCTTTACCAGGTATGGTAGTTGGTTGTAATATTTAGAGAATCACATAAAGAATGTTTTGAAATTTGCTTGTAAATTAGTATTGAATATATTTTTTTGTTGTTTGTTTATAGTGGATGTACAAGTTAGAATGATTAAGACTGTGAAGTCTTCATTTTGGCATGACAACCGGCATGATTAATGATAAAGGGAGATGTCACTGAATTGTTTTACCAGTGGATATTTTATACTGTATATACAAATAGAAACATGGAACACTTATGTATCAAATTATACACAAATATTATATCATCAAATATTATATCATCAAAATTTGTATTTTAAATAATTTTATGCAAACAATTAAAAAAGCAATATAGTAAAATTCCAAATACAAAAGGAATGCTATAAAAAGCTGCTTGTGCAAAATTGCATATAATTACATTTAGTTTGCTTTAGAAAAATGTTGTAGGCAGGAGAAGGAAGGCTGAGATGAAATAAATTCATTGATGAAAGCTTATGTGAACTATGTTTTAGCAAGAATACAATGCTGTGGTAATAATTTGTAGTCTAACACATCTCTATATGGAATTGATGTGCATCCTTGGTGCACATACACATTTCCCCCTGAGGAAGCCAGTACTGGCGAAACAATCAGGCCTTTATTGGGGCATGGGGCACGAGAAACCTCTTTGCTCTGCTGAATCATTTTACAAGTTGATAAGAAGCACACATCTACTGTATCTTGCTCTTCAAGTAAATCAGAGACTTTTGTCACTTCTTATTTCTCTTTATGGAATGTTGAACACATTTGATTAATGTATTTGTTCATCTTTTTAGTGCAATCTAAATGTAATTTTAAACAAGCAATATTTTTGAAGCATTCCTTTTATATTTGGCATTTTATTATGCAGCTTTGTTTGCATAAAATTATTTAAAATAAATGTTTGATGATATATTTGTATATAATTTTAAACATAAACATTCCATGTTTCTATTTTTGCACAGAGGGTATAGAGGAACAGTTCAAACACTACTTTCTACCTAATGTATTTTTTATTATATATCATAAAACTGGAGCTCGGGGCTATGTTTAAATAAGGAATTTAAATACTGTAATTTGGACTGAGGTGTTTTCCCATGCAGGTTCCTAAGGTGCGTTTAAAAGAGCCAATTAAGCACAACCTGTCATGATATTGCTTAATTAAAATTTCTAAAATGCAAAACATTGCAATTCTTGTAAAGAAAGTAGTATGAATACATAGCCAGATGTGTAGTATAAGAACTAAAAATTGTTACTTAATTTGTTCAGAATACTTTACCAAATATGAGTACAAAATGTTTCCATACCTTTACTTATCACTAACAGTAGTGAGAGACTGTAGAGTACATAATAATTATTTTACCTTTCTTCAAATGAGTTTTTCAATTGAGTCTTAAATACATTTGAGTAAATGTATTTGATGTATAAATCAAATTATATTTCCTAAAAATGTAATGGCAGTTTAAATTTATATGATAATCTGTCTATCCATATATAGATAGATAGAAAAATAGATATTTATATTTATATATATGGCCTTTATAGTCCATCAATCTGAAGAACTTGTTCTCGGCAGATTGCAATGAGAATTATACTGCATTTTACATTTTTAGTAAAAAAGAGAAGGTCTCTTAAATTTTTGTATATTATCATCTTAGAACAGAGTATGTAAAATAGTTCTGACTAATATGATACTTATTTTCCTTCAGTGATTGTGGTATTATTTGTGACACTAAGACGGCAGAAGAAAGAGCCTCTGATCGTTTTTGAAGAGGAAGATGTCCGTGAGAATATTATAACATATGATGACGAAGGTGGAGGAGAAGAAGACACAGAAGCTTTTGACATTGCTACATTGCAGAACCCAGATGGAGTCAATGGATTCATGCCCCGGAAAGACATAAAACCAGAACTTCAGTATACACCAAGGGATTTTGGAATTAGACCAGCTCCAAATAGCGTTGATGTTGATGATTTCATCAACACAAGAATACATGAAGCCGACAATGATCCTACTGCTCCTCCTTATGACTCTATTCAGATCTATGGCTATGAAGGGCGAGGTTCAGTGGCTGGTTCACTTAGCTCATTAGAGTCAGCAACAACAGATTCGGATTTAGACTACGATTATCTACAAAACTGGGGACCTCGATTTAAGAAACTAGCAGACTTGTATGGCTCCAAAGACACATGTGAAGATGATTCTTAACAATAAAGTTTCATGTTTGGCCTTAAGAACTGTGTCTAATGAAGAATCCAGAAGACATATAAGTTAAAGTTGGTATTTTTTTAAAATCAAGAAAAGGCTCATTTAACCTTTAAAAATTTTACAGACCAATTCCTTCAGTAAAAAAAATAAAAAAATAAAAAAAAAGACATTACAAAGTGGTAAATACTGTGAAGTACCTTTTCTTAAAATGGCAGACATAGAAGGTTATCATCTTCATCCGAACAAAACCACTTGTGACATACCACTTATTTAAAAAGAAAGAACGTGAACCTGTTATGAGGGAGACATCTTTTACAATATGTATTATGAACATCTAAATCTTTTAAGTCAAAGAAGCTTCCACAAATTAGAGAAGATAACAGTTTTGAGCTGTAATTTCGCCTTAAACTATGGACACTCTATATGTAGTGCATTTTTAAACTTGAAATATATAATATTCAGCCAGCTTAAATCCATATAATGTATGTACAGTACAATGTACGATTATAATGTCTCTTGATCATCAATCTTGTTACTGCTGAATCTTGTAAATCTTTTTGCTTATACTCCTGTCTTAAACTAATACGTGCCAGATATAACTCTGTCTTGTTGCAGTAAGAGGCGCCCTATTTGTATGTCATTTTTAATGTATCTATTTGTACAATTTTAAAGTTCTTATTTTAGTATACATACAAATATCAGTATTCTGACATGTTATGGCATCACACTTATATTTTATGAACATTGTACTGTTGCTTTAATATGTGCTTCAATATAAGAAGCAAACTTTGAAATAAAATGATTCTTTTTTAAATTTCTGTATTGATTATTTATAATTCAATGACATGTAATATGTATAATGTTCTTTAGATTGAGTTCAACAGATTTTAGCATCTATTTCTTACTTTAAATTATTGAAGGCCAAAATTGAAAGCGGTTTGTCTGGTTAAGACCAGCTAAACCTTAGCTGGGAAACTGGGGGATTTAAAATCCAGCCAGTCTGAGTAACCCTGACTTAGCTGGCTAAATTGTTTAGCTGAAAAGGTAGTCAAACAAGTCAGGGGTTGACCAGGGATGCTCTGAAGTGGAGCATACTCATCCACCTAAGGCCTGAATTTAGCAAAATGCACTAAGTATCACATGTGTTAGGAAAAGAGGTGTGTTTTATGGTAATAGGCTGTTTATTGCACTTTGTGCTAATACCTACGAGGCAGATTTTAAATACTTGTGCGATCGCGTACTTTTGTTCTCGCACCAGGCGCGAACAAAAGTACGCTGGATTTTATAAGATACACGCGTAGCTGCACGTATCTTATAAAATCCGGGGTCGGCGCACGCAAGGGGGTGCACATTTGTGCAACCTGCGCGCTCTGAGCCCAGCACAGCCTGCCTGTTCCCTCCGAGGCCGCACGTCCCGGGGCTTTACGCGCACCGGCGGCCTATGCAAAATAGGCGTGCTGGCGCGCGCGGGCCTTTTAAAATCCGCCCCTATGTGAAGTACAAATTGTGATAATTTTTTTGTACTTTGTGATAAGTGCCAGAATTGATGAAGAGGGAGGGAGGGAGGGAGAGAGAGAGAGAGAGAAGGAGGGAGAGGGAGAAAGAGAGAGACTAGCCATAATGCCTTCACACTAGATAGGTATTTATATCTCTATGGGAGGCCCACCTAGTAACTCGAGGTGAGGTTTAGGTATTAGTGTAAGGGTTAGGGGCCACTTTGACATTCAAAGTGAGACGTAGGAACAGAACAGTGCTTTCCTGTGAATATTTGATGACCTTCGGAGTGAGGAAACTCTTGGGATAATAATTTAAAGAATAAGAGTTATGAATTTGCCTCTTTTTTCAAAAATAAAATTCAAGATTTAAACATCCAGGCCTCACAATGTATCACTTTACCTATTAACCCCTCAGTTAACTGGTCAACATTTGATTCAGTTTCTTCTGTAGAAATTGTTAATCTTATTAAAAAGATGACACCTGCCAATCACCCTTTGGACAAGATGCCTATTAAACATCTTAAGTCAGTTCAAGGCATCATAGCCAAACCATTGGCTGATATCATTAATTTGTCATTAGAAGAGGGCTTATTTCCAGATAGCCTAAAATGTGCAGTAGTGAAACCTATTTTGAAAAAAGCCCTACTAGATCCAGAGATTTTGGCCAATTATCGTCCAATATCAATACTCCCATTTTTGGCCAAACTACTTGAAAAGGTGGTCAATCGGCAGCTTATGGACCATTTAGAAGAAAATCAGTTGCTTTTCCCATCACAATATGGTTTTCGGAAATGCCACAATACTGAAACTCTCCTAATTTCATTATCTGACACTATTCAAAGAGGCTTTGATCAGAATATTTCTTATCTTCTAATTCTGTTAGATATTTCGGCGGCATTTGACACCGTCAATCATGAAGCTCTTATTTCAAGACTTCATGAAATTGGCCTCTCAGACAAAACATTGGCTTGGTTTAAATCTTTTCTCACTAATAGATCATATGTAGTCAAATTGGGAACAGTAGAATCCGAGGTAGTAGACCTCCACACTGGAGTGCCACAGGGTTCTTCTCTTTCACCAACCCTGTTTAATATTTATATGGCCCCATTGTGCAGATTTCTAGCGGGACTCGGGTTGGTGCATTTTTTGTTCGCAGAAGATGTTCAAATTCTGATACCTATAAAAGATTCCTTGTCGGCTACATTGAAACTTTGGGACATGTATTATAAATCAATAAAACAGCTCCTCACACATATGTCACTAGCACTTAATAATTCTAAAACTGAAATACTGCTTACCTGCAACAAAGTTACAGAGAAAATAGAGGCTGACATTTTAACCTGCACCCCATCATATAAGATCCAATGAGAAGCTAGAGATTTTGGTTGTATTCTTGACTCTGAGCTGAGCATGAAAGCAACAATAAAAGCTATCTCAAAAGATGGCTTTTATAAAATGCAAATTTTAAAGAAATTGAAGCCACTATTGCATTCAAATGATTTTCGAATTGTTTTACAGGCCTTGATTCTACCAAAATTAGATTATTGTAATGCGTTATTATTGGGTGTACCAATGTCAACCATCCGACTGCTGCAGCTGCTGCAAAATGCCGCGGTACGACTTCTGTCCAACACAAATAGGTTTGATCATGTTTCCCCCGTTCTGATGAAGTTACATTGGTTACCAGTCCAGTCTCGCATTCAATATGTGTTTAACTTTAATTCATAAAGCCGTATATGGAAATAATACCGAATGGTTAAATGCCTCATTACGCATCCATGTCCCATCCCGGAACTTGAGATCGCTTGGTCAAGCTTTACTGACAATACCATCACCAAAACTAGCTCATCTTGGTTCAGTGAGGGAGAGGTCACTGTCGCTGGCGGGACCAAAGTTGTGGAATTCATTACCTGTTGAAATTCGTACAGAGGAAATATGAACAGCTTCAAGAAACAGATAAAAACTTGACTATTCGAGCAGGCTTTTAATCAAGCTAATTGACTCTTTTTGTATTTCCTTTGTTGTTTTGCACTTACTGCAGCTTTTTTTTTAATGTGTTGTGTTCTATTTAATATAGGTGTTTTATTAGTAATAATTGCATTTTTAAAGTGATTTATTTTAGTTAACATAGGAATAATTTTATTAAGTAGTATTTTAATGTTTAGGTAAAATTATGCCAGATGTATAATGATAGGTTTGTTATAATTGTTTTATGTCAAATTTTGCTACAGCAAATTCTGTTATTGTAAACCGACATGAAATTAATTTGAATGTCGGTATATAAAGCTGAGCTTGATGGACTCTCTACCTGGGTAACATCAAGCTAGGTTGAGAGAACATTGCACAATAGAGATGTGAATTGGGACTGGTATTGGTTCGGATTCCGGTACCGATTCACATCGTGAAATTTTTATCTTGCAGTCCGATCGGGTTTTTTTTATCGGCTGTGCCCGAGTCGATAACCAAAAAATACAGCCTACTCTTTAAAATGAGTTTGTTAGTATCCCCCCACCCTCCGGACCCCCCCAAAAATGTTTTTAAATACCTGGTGGTCCAGCGGGGGTCCCGGGAGCATTCTCCTGTGCTCAGGCCGTTGGCTGCTAGTAAACAAAATGGCGCTGATGGCCCTTTGCCCTTAGCATGTGACAGGGTATCCATGCCATTGGCTGGTCCCTGTCACATGGTAGGAGCAATGGATGGCCAGCGCCATCTTTAAAAATGGCGTGGGCCATCCAGTGCACCTACCATGTGACAGGGGCCGGGAGGGGAGGGGGAGGGGGAGGGAATCGTATTGTTGCCGTTTGGGTGTGTAAACTATCATGAAAATCGTTAAAATCGTGAGCCGGCACACTAAAACCCCCTAAAACCCACCCCCGACCCTTTAAATTAAATCCCCCACCCTCCCGAACCCCCCCCAAATGCTTTAAATTACCTGGGGATCCAGCAGTGGTCCAGAACGGCGGCGGTCCGGAACGGCCCCCTCAATTGAATCCTGTTGTCTTCAGCCTGCGCCATTTTGCAAAATGGCCGCCGCAAAATGGCGGGGCCATAGACAAAAACGATTCGACGCAGGAGGTCGTTCCGGACCCCCACTGGACTTTTGGCACCGGCCATACGCGAATTACCTGGGGGCCATACGCGAATTACCTGGGGGCCATACGCGTATGGCCGGCGCCATTTTCCGTACGGAAAACGATTCGCGGCAAGAAATCGCTTCTTGAACCCCGCTGGACTCCCAGGAACTTTTGACCAGCTTGGGGGGGCCTCCTGACCCCCACAAGACTTGCCAAAAGTCCAGCGGGGGTCCGGAACGACCTCCTGCGTCGAATCGTTTTTGTCTATGGCCGCCGCCATTTTGCGGCGGCCATTTTGCAAAATGGCGCCGGCTGAAGACAACAGGATTCAATTGAGGGGGCCATTCCGGACCGCCGCCGTTCTGGACCACCGCTGGATCCCCAGGTAATTTAAAGCATTTGGGGGGGGGGGGTTTGGGAGGGTGGGGGATTTAATTTAAAGGGTCGGGGGTGGGTTTTAGGGGGTTTTAGTGTGCCGGTTTTCCTGCCCTCCCCCTTCCCCCGATTTACGATTTTTTAACGATAAATCAGGGGAATTGGTATTGTATCGTGGCCCTAACGATTTTTGATGATTTAAAATATATCGCACGATATTTTAAATCATCAAAAAACGATTCACATCCCTACCCTAGACTACTACCTAAACCTCACCTCGCGTGACTAGGTATGCCTCCCATAGAGATATAAATATCTAAGTGAGGGCATTATGGCTAGGTTCTCTCTCTTTCGCTCTCTCTCTCTCTCTGTCTGCCTACTTGGCCAAAATTCCTGCCCCAATATCCTCCCCTTTTTCTCATTTGCATTGCACCAAACATTATGGTGCTTTCGCATATGTTAATGGCATTTTTTGCATGTGAAAACGCCATATAGCACTTTGAGAAATGACCCCCTAAGTTAGCCGGACAACACCGATTTTCAGCATTATCTGGCTAACATAGGGGTCAATACAAAAAATTTGCACTGAAAGTGGGCACTGAGTGTTCAGTGCCCACTTTCCTAACGTATCCCCAGGCACCTTTCCTGGGGGTGTGATGTAATATTTAAATTAGGGCTTGCACTGTTGAGGAGGAACTAGGGGAGATTTTGCACCCCTAGTGCCTCCTTGACAGCATGTCCCGAAGAGAGGACCGCTGTTGGCGGCTGTCTGCCAGATAAGAAAACAGACGCTGAATTTATCAGCATCCATTTTCCCAAACAGCGCACATGCACAGATTAGGAAAACGGATGCTGATAAATTCAGCATCCATTCTCCGACTCTACCATCACCTAAGGATGTATAAATCAATATTAAAGTGTCGGGCACTTATTACTAATTTATTCATTGTTCACTTATTGCCAATTGGTCCCTTCACTGTCACATGTCAGTGAAAGGACCAATCACCTTTCAGAAGTCTGTCCTGAAAGGAGATTTTCCCTTTCACTGACAAATGTCAGTGAAAAGGACCAATGGGCAATAAGTAAAGTAATGAATAAATTAATATTAAGTGCCCGACACTTTAATATTGATTTATTCACTGCTTACAGTGAGGGCAGTCAGGTTTGGAAAATGGATACTGAATTTATCAGCATCTGTTTTCCTAACCTGTGGATGTGCCAGGGGTTCAGGAACCGGATGGTTGTCAACTGAGCATCTGCTTCCTGCATCCAACTGCCGGCGCTTTATTTTAACTTTTTATTTTTTTTAAAGAGTTGCTTCTCCTACTTAATATCCCAATGATATTAAGAAGGAGGCAGTACAGAAAAGCAGTTTTTTCTGCTTTTCTGTACTAGTTTTAGGGGCACTCAGCAATTTAGCAGGCATTTATTTCTGATCGCTAAAATTTGCATCCTAGATGCACCTTTTTTTTTTGCATTGGGGTGAATAGCTTGTAACCTCAATCACATGCATTTGCGTGTGATGAGCGCTATTAGTTTCACTGCATGTTGTAGAGGCGTTAATCCCCTTATGTCACAGCTAAGTTACCCAGATAGGTTTATCTGACTTACTTACATTCCAGTGGGAGCACTGAGAGGAGAGGGTCACCTTGCTGGTGGCTGAAAGGAATCAGTAAGTTTTTGCTTGGGACATTGTCTTTTTTAAAAATTTTGGGGCAAAGTTAAGAATTTGGGAATATTAGAGTGGTTTGTGCTTTTAATAGTCAGTAAGGCAGTGAATAAACAAGTTAGACTGTTTGTATTTTTAAATAGTCAGTCAATAAGGCAGCTAGTAAGCAGTAGGTAGTGTGTTTATTTTTTAAAGTCTGTAAGCAGAACTGAGTGTTTGTATTTAAAAAAAAAACAAACCCAAAAAAGTAGCCAGAAGCTAGAAATAAGCTAGGAGCTGTGTATACCTAAGTAAAAAGGTTGAAACGTTCAGTTCAGTTACTCACCTTGGAAAGGTATTGAGGTAGTGTGATTTGGTTTGAATAGGTAAAAACATTTGATAATCAAGAGAGCAGTGAGTCACTCTGGCTGACTAACTGAAGTTAGACTGTATTTCCCACCCCTAGCTCATCTTTTAATTTATAGGCAGGTGCCACTTTCACACACAAAAAAACCCCCCAACAACAAAAACTTTATTGAGAGTTTGATCAGACCCCTGTAGGCCACTACCAGACATATAGCAAATTCACTAATACATTTAAAGGACGTTAATTATTTTTTATTTATTTATTTAAAATTTTTATATACCGACATTCATCAGGGATATCACATCGGTTCACAGTGTAACTCAAACAGGCACCTGGGTAGGCGTTTTACATCGAACAGAATTATATTGAACAGTTATAACATGTTAAAAATAGAACAAGAGAGGAGGGGAGGTAAGAAGTGGGATATAGGGAGGGAATATAACATTAAATGTTAATAACAAGCTATGCAAATAGAAATAAAATAATATAACAATAAATTCATTAGGCATAATGAATTTATCATAAATTAGGCACATTCCTTCTCCCATAGCAACCTAAAACTTAACTAGGAACTGATCAAAATTGAGATGAAGGCAGCAGTCCAGCAGCAAGAGGGGGGGCTTCACAGTCTTTTGCATCGAGTGTCACATGTATGAATTTTTACCCACCGGTGAGAGGTTGTACATGTGCATGTGATGCAAAGAGCTCCTGGCTCTTAGATAACGAGTCCGATCCCTGGAGGCTAGAGTGGCAGACCTGGAGGTGCTGAGGCAGACAGAGAGGTATATAGATGAGACCTTCAGGGACATAGTAGCCAAGTCTCAACTTCAGAATGGCAGCCCTGGTGCTGCCCTGGAGGAAGAAGGTCTCATGACTGGAGAGCATCAACCTGGTGTAGCAGGAAAGGATTCTGTAGCAAGGACCTGCTCTCCAGGTGATGCACTGTACTTTCGTACCAAGGATATCTCCCCAAGGCCTACTACCCAGAAGGGAAGGGTTAGGTCGGCCATCATAGTTGGTGATTCAATTATTAGGAATGTAGACAGCTGGGTGGCTGGTGGGCATGAGGATTGCCTGGTAACCTGGTGCGAAGGTGGCAGGCCTCACGCGTCACCTAGATAGGATTTTAGACAGTGCTGGGGTGGAGCCGGCTGTCGTGGTACATGTGGGCACCAACAACATAGGAAAATGTGGGAGGGAGGTTCTGGAATCCAAATTTAGGCTTTTAGGTAGAAAACTTAAATCCAGAACCTCTAGGGTAGCATTCTCTGAAATGCTCCCTGTTCCACGTGCAGGTCACCAGAGGCAGGAAGAGATCCGGAATCTCAATGTGTGGATGAGACGATGGTGCAAGAAAGAGGGACTCAGTTTTGTTAGGAACTGGGGAACCTTTTGGGGAAGGGGGAGTCTCTTCTGAAGTGATGGGCTCCACCTTAAACAGGGTGGAACCAGACTGCTAGAGCTAACCTTTAAAAAGAAGATAGAGCAGCTTTTAAACTAGAACAAAGGGGAAAGCCGACAGTCGCTCAGCAGTGCATGATTCGGAGAGAGGTATCTTCAAAGGATACTAGTGATGCATTAGAATTAGGGCATCCTGACAGTGAGGTTTCAATAATAAGAAAAGTAGTCCAAGTGCCTGTAATGGCGCCGATGGCCCGATAAAAAAAACAAACCACACCCGACCCTTTAAAAATGACCCCTTAGCTTCCCCCACCCTCCCGAGCCCCTCAAAACATTTTAAAATTACCTGGTGGTCTAGTGGTGGTCCCGGGAGCGATCTCCCGTTCTCAGACCGTCGACTGCCACTCATAAAGATGGCGCTGATGGCCCTTTGCCCTTACCATGTGACAGGGTATCCGTGCCATTGGCCGGCCCCTGTCACATGGTAGGAGCACTGGATGGCTGTCGCCATCTTTAAAGATGGCGGCGCCCATTTTTACGATGGCCGGCGCCATCTTTAAAGATGGCGGCACCCATTTTTATGATGGCCGGCGCCATCTTTAAAGATGGCGGCACCCATCTTTACGATGGCGGCTGCCATCTTTAAAGATGGTGCCGGCCAGCCAGTGCTCCTACCATGTGACAGGGGCTGGCCAATGGCCCGGCCAATGGCCTGGAGGTCTAGTGGTGGTCCCAGGAGCGATCTCCCGTTCTCAGACCATCGACTACCACTCATAAAGATGGCACCGATGGCCCTTTGCCCTTACATGTGACAGGGTATCCGTGCCATTGGCTGGCCCCTGTCACATGGTAGGAGCACTGGATGGCTGTCGCCATCTTTAAAGATGGCTGCGCCCATCTTTATGATGGCGGCGCCCATCTTTAAAGATGACGCCGGCCAGCCAGTGCTCCTACCATGTGACAGGGGCTGGCCAATGGCACGGATACCCTGTCACATAGTAAGGGCAAAGGGCCATCGGCGCCATCTTTATGAGTGGCAGTCGATGGCCTGAGAACGGGAGATCGCTCCTGGGACCACCACTAGACCACCAGGTAATTTTAAAATGTTTTGGGGGGCTCGGGAGGGTGGGGAAGCTATGGGGTCATTTTTAAAGGGTCGGGTGGGTTTTTTTTTTTATCGGGCCATCGGCGCCATTTTTGAGTGGCAGCCAAAATGCCGCCGATGACCCGAGAGCGGGAGATCGGTCCCCGCACCCCCACTGGACCACCAGGTACTCGTAAAAAGTTTTGGGGGGGTTCGGGAGGGTGGGGGAAGGTAAGGAGTCAATTTTAAAGGGTCGGGCCTCACTAAAAAAAAATTAACGATGTGAATCGGAACCGATTCCGATTCACATCACCAGCGATCAGATTGTTTTTTCCCTCTAGCCGAACCCGATCGTTAAGACGATCGGGCACACGATTCACATCCCTACTAGCAACTGATCCCCATCCCCCCTTCCCAGCTCTTTATTTTATAATTTAAGACAAAACTTGATTTCAATTTATGAACATAACAGATAATTGTCTTATTCATTACTGTCACTGCACTCTACCTCACACATTTTTTAACAGTAAAATTAGTTTGAAAAGTGCCGTTAGGTTAAAATCTGTAATATCAGTTGAACCCTGTACCTGTCTTGCAGGTATTAGCCTTGCTTTTCAATATATACTAAGCAAATGGAAAAATGATTCAATACTTATTTAATTGATCCTGTTTATGTCTGACCTTAGAATTAGTTTCTTGAACATTTAGATTAAATCCATATTTTTTAAATTACTTTAAAAAATGACTAAATACAGTAGTTAAGCAGACATCATAGACTGACAAATGTTAAAGATGTAAGCCTCCTAGATTATTAGGGTCCTATCCTCGGTCAAGCTATATGAAGGCTTATACACATAGCAAATAATGTGCCTTATGAAAGGGCATTTAGACTTTACAGAATTGGATTCATAGTCACCAATTACATGGGCAGAAATAGAGTTAACCACCCATCTACCCGCCCATGACAGCTGTATGTGGGAAAGAACATTTTCAGCTGTCTAAAACCATGCATGCACTTTCATAATGCACACAAAATTGCCTGCTTTGAAAAGAGATGCTCCAGGTGGTGGGTATTAGATGTATGTGTGTACCTTATGGTTTTTTTTAAAGGTTTACACAATGGCATGTCACTAATACACCTCTGTTTTATGTAAGTGCACACTTTTACCCACATAAGAACCCAGTTTGTAAACTTGATGTATGTAAGGGATGTATGTCGGCACCTTATGTTGAAAATCGCATTGTCTTGTGCTGGTTTTCCAGTATGCAAGTAACTTTTTAGTTAAGAACTTTAATGAAAATATACCACAAAATGTAAGTAGCATTTGCTTAAGTGGCCACTGAGAGAGCAAGTTTTGGGAATTGAACTCCCCTGATGTCTACCCTCCCCACTGACTTGGTGACTTCTGGAGGTGTGAGCAGTAGCTGAGACCTGGACACACACATAAGGTAAACAAAGCTGGATTGAAATAATTGAGCCTGGTGCATTTTAGTTGTGTCTCTCATAATACACAGCATAGAGAAAGCAAACTTTTCAGAAAAAAAAATGAGGGTTGCTCCTCCTCAGTAACAGAAACAAATGAGACTCCTTAGCTTCACCCCTCTGGAGCACATCCTACTTTAAAGATAACACTACTGATTAACAGGAGAAGCAGAGTCGCACAGGAAGACTTTATAAATGGAGTTGGGGAACTTCCAGTCCACAAACGCCACACACACACTGGTCAGGATTCCCTAATGAATATGCATGGCATAGTTTGCACACAACTGAGGCATGGTGCATGCAAATCCATCCCATGCATATTCATTTGGGGTAGTCTGAAAACCTGACTGGTGTGCCACCCTCAAAGTTTCCTTACAGGGTAGCAAAAGGAAAAGGTGCTGGGTAGCTAACACAGTACAGCCTAATTCAAATTTATTAGTGAAGAAAATTCCCAATAAAAAAACAGAGAAAAATCAACAAGAAACTCTTAAAAGGCGAATTTTCAAAGCTGTTCCATGCATAAAAATAGTGTATACATGCAGAAGAAGCATATATCTGTGTATGCTTTTATTTTTGGTTTCACGCGTACATTTTAATGGGGAGGGAAAGGCATGCTCCTGATATATTTCTACCCGGCTTCTACCCGGCCTCGACCCGGACCATGAGCCCTCGCCTCCAACAGGCCCCGCCCCGAGCCGAGCCGCGAGCCTTCGCCCCGAACCACCCACGAAAAACGTCGCGGCGGTGACGTCAGAGGCGCGACCGGTGGGCTATTTAAACCGCTGCTCTCCGCTTCTTCCTCCTTTCACCTCCACGGGGCTCCAGCGGTGAACTAGGCCTGCGCGATCGGCGCTGAAGCCCGTCGGGGTAAGGCCTCTTGTTCCGCTCACCCCGATCGGGCTCCCTCGCCGATCGCCGGCCTGTCCCTCCTGCTTTCACTTACCTAAAAGGCAGCGATTCCCCGCCTCCAGCCGGCCGCGATTGGAGCCGCAATTCTTCGCTTCTACCCGGCCTCGACCCGGACCACGAGCCCTCGCCTCCAACAGGCCCCGAGCCGAGCCGCGAGCCTTCGCCCCGAACCGCCCACTTAAAACGTCGCGGCGGTGACGTCAGAGGCGCGACCGGCGGGCTATTTAAACCACCACTCTCCTGGGCGTCGCGCGCCGGGCGTCGCGCGCACGAAGGAGCGCGACAAAGGGGCCTGCCCCTTTGTTTCGCCCCTTCGTGTCGACCCTCGCCTTCCCAAGCTACAGCACACCAATACCGCACCAGTACTCATCCAGCATCCATCCAGCTCACGGCCCTCCAGCTCTCATCCAGCAAGCAACCACCCTGCGTCCACTCAGCAAGCAACCACCCTGCGTCCACTCAGCAAGCAACCATCCTGCGTCCATTCAGCACCTTCTCAGCAAGCATTCAGTAAGCAACCACCCTGCGTCCACTCAGCAAGCAACCATCCTCCGTCCACTCAGCAAGCAACCATCCTGCGTCCATTCAGCACCCTCTCAGCAAGCATTCAGCAAGCAACCACCCTGCGTCCATCCAGCAAGCAACCATCCTGCGTCCACTCAGCAAGCAACCACCCTGCGTCCATTCAGCAAGCAACCACCCTGCGTCCATTCAGCAAGCAACCATCCTGCGTCCATTCAGCAAGCAACCATCCTGCATCCACTCAGCAAGCAACCATCCTCTGCTCATCCAGAGCCCCAACCATCTAATTAGTTATCTCCTAATCCCAGTCTCTCCTCCTTTCTTCCATCCGCCTACCCACTGCGCCAGCCATCTAACAATCCACAATGTCTTTAGCTCTTCCAATACCAATTTTACAACACCGCCTCCCATCTAAAAGAATATCTCCCAGACGAGCCCTCCACAATAACTTAAAAACCCTCACCCCCATCTTGATTACTCCAATCACCCAGCTTTTAGGACTCTCCCTCTTCTCACTCTCTCTTTTCAATGCACAATCCCTAACAAAAAAATCCCTAATTTTCAACGATTATCTCACCGACGCCAAACCAGATATTTGTGCAGTAACCAAAACCTGGCTTAAGCCCTCAGATACAGCTTTAATAAACCAATTACCTACACAGACCTATGACGTCTTCTCACTCCCGAGACTGAAAAAAAGAGGAGGTGGAATCCTTCTGGCCACCAAAAAAAGCCTTAACTTCTCCCAACATCCTTTCAGCTCTATTTCAAAACTGGAAGTCGGCTACTTCACCTCACAAAATCTTCAAATCCTTCTTGTTTACGCACCCCCAGGACTCCTAGAATCCGATGTCTCCCCCATCCTTGAAACCACCACCATGCTCATCAACTTGGATACTCCAGCAATCATCCTAGGTGATTTCAATCTGCATATAGACAATCCTTCACCATCTAACAGCTGCGTAACCCTCCTCACAGCCCTGTCCGCTATGGGATTCCAACAACTAGTCAACGAACCCACACACAAAGCGGGTCATACTCTGGACTTGATTTTCGTCAACCAAGGCATTACAACTACTTCCAGTCTGAAGAACAAAAAGATTCCATGGTCAGACCATACTCTCATCTCTACCTCCTTCACGCTGAAAGAATCCAACTCTCCTAACATCCCCTCACCCTCACTCCACTACAAGAGGCGATGTCCCCTAGAAGACCTTAACACCCAGTTGGTCGCACAGCTCCCCCTATTAGACCTCACCGATCCGAACACTGCCATTCGCTCCTGGAACAACATAACAGAAAATATAGCCAATAAGCTCTGTCCTTCAACTACAAAAAAATCTCACACCAATGCCGCCAGCAGACAACCTTGGTTCACTATTGAACTCAGGAAACTTAAACAAAACTTAAGAAAAAAAGAAGCAATCTGGCACAAAACCCCTAGCGACACCACCATCTCCTCATACAAATCTACACTATACCAGTACAAATCCCTCACTTCAAAATCAAAAAAAGACTATTATGCATCTAAGATACACAACCTGGTCTTTGACGCCAAAGCCCTCTTCGCTTATGTCTCCAGCCTCACCCAATCCTTACCGCGAGAAATCCCCGCCAACATGGCTCAACCCAAAGCTGAAGAACTCGCTCAGTTCTTCCAAAATAAAATTACCAATCTCTTAATACAACTGCCTCCTGACACCGCCGCCCTCCAGACTTATCAACAATCTTCCCACAGAAACGCCAGCTTAAACACCTTTGAACCCGTCTCTTCCACTGAGATACAAGCCATCCTGAGAAGAATGAAACCTTTGTCTCATCCGGCAGACCACATCCCCTCCAAACTACTCCTTTCTATTCCAGACACAATAGCCACATCATTGACAAATATCATCAACTGCTCCCTAGCCCAAGGAACCTTCCCAGATGATCTCAAAATGGCATCAATCTCACCGCTCCTTAAGAAACCTAACCTTGACCCGAAGGACCCCAATAACTTCCGCCCCATAGCTAACCTCCCATTCATCGCCAAGATCATGGAAAAACTTGTGAACTCACAACTCTCTGATTTCATTGAAGACAACAATCTTCTCTTCACCCCACAACACGGTTTCTGAAAAAATCGAGGCACAGAATCCCTCCTCACCTCATTGACAGACCTCTTCTTATTGGGACTCGACAAAGGAAACTCTTTCCTACTGATCTTGTTAGACCTATCCGCAGCGTTCGACACGGTCAACCACACCATCCTTCTTAACCAACTGTCGTCCATAGGAATCAGCGGCACCGTCCTATCCTGGTTCAAAACCTTTCTCAACAACAGAGGCTACAAAGTTAAACTCCAAAACAAGGAATCGTCAAGATTCGACGCTGTCATAGGAGTCCCACAAGGTTCTTCATTATCTCTGACTCTATTCAATATTTACCTTCTTCCTCTCTGCCAACTTCTTACCGACCTCAATCTAAAGTATTTCCTATACGCAGATGATATTCAAATCATCATCCCCATCAAAGACACATACACTAAAACTCTCGACTACTGGGAATCATGCCACCAGAAAATCAAACAACTACTTAACAGCCTACACCTCTTCTTAAACTCCTCCAAGACGGAAATCTTACTCATCTCTCCTGAGAACAATAGCTCCAACACTTCTCTTCCTACCAACCTACCTACCTTACAAGTTAGAGACTTAGGAGTGATAATAGACAACCGGCTAAACTTCAAAGCACATATCAACAAAACAACCAAAGACTGTTTCTATAAACTCCAGGTCCTGAAAAGGATCAGACCTCTTTTCCATGCTTAAGACTTCAGAACGATCATCCAAGCAGTCATCTTTTCAAAATTAGACTACTGCAATTCCCTATTGCTAGGTCTGCCCTCATCCTATTCCAAACCATTACAGATGGTTCAAAACTCAGCAGCCCGACTACTAACAGGAGCAAGAAAGAGAGACCACATATCTCCCATCCTGAAAGAGCTACACTGGCTGCCCGTATACTTCTGTATCATGTATAAAGCCTTATGTATCATCTTCAAAACTATACATCAACGCATTTCCCTCGATATACAAATCCCCCTCCAAGTATACAATTCGACAAGACCTACCAGAGATGTATACAGAGGTGCCCTCCAAGTTCCCCCTGCGAAAACGACCAGACACATTACCCTAAGAGATCGTGCCACCTCCACTGCTGGCCCTTCTCTTTGGAATTCCATTCCTACAGATCTCAGACTGGAACCCTGCCTCCCAACTTTCAGGAAAAGACTTAAGACTTGGTTATTCAAGCAAGCTTTCCCAGACACAATCTAAAGACATAATCCAAGGACATAATCCATTAACCATGCCATTTGGTCATAGTATTTAACTTAATTTGTATATTGTCTAACCATTTATTCTTTCCTTTCTCTTCCTTCTTCTCCAAGTTCTGCGACCCTTGTTAATTGTAACTATCTCCTTCGGTCACCATAGTTTTGATTGTGATGTTTATTAATGCACCCCCGTTTCATGTAAACCAGCAAGATATGTGATGATTGCCGGTATATAAAAACCTTAAATAAATAAAATAAAATAAATAAATATTTTTTACAAAATAGAAAACTAAGTATGTATCTATTATCAAACTTGTTCATTCACTTTTTTTTTTCTTATTTATATCTTTATTGTGATTTTCACATATTTTAGTAAGACAAAACTTACAACGGAAAAGAGATACAGCCATTTGTAATTTGTATACATTTACATGTACAACAATCACTATTTTGGCTTAATCTTATTTTAAGAAATTGAGGAGATAAATTCTAGGAGTAATTTATACAGGTACTTCTAATATCTATCAATAATCAGCTGGTATCTATAGAGACTGATATCTATATTTCTAGATCCCACTTACGGCACACTAGGGGATATTACAGAGATCACCCTAGCATTTACAAATGACTTGAGTTGCTCAGGATATAAAAATACAAAACATTTGTCTTTTCACTTCACTATGCACTTGCTAGGATATCTTAATACAAAAGAAAAACCTAAGTTCTTAACCTGTGCTCTTAACAACAAAAATTCCCTTCTCCTTTGCTGCATTAAACGTGCAAGGTCCGGGTAAATTCTCACCCCTGCTCCATAAAATGGAGTGGAGATGTTTTTAAAGAAATTTTTCATAACAATACCCATATCTCGCACATTTGAAAAGGTAACAAGAAGAGTTGCTCTATCACACAGTTCTATTGAGGAATCCTCCAGATATCCAGTTAAATTTTCCATAATCTCAGCCTGATTTTGAGCTTGAGTATTAATTTTTTGTGGGGATTTCAAGAAACTATGTTTTATGATACAAGGTAATCCTTGTTCATTAAACTTTAAATTTTCTAGAAAATATTTTTTAAGGGTCATTTCTATTGTTTGACCCACTACTCTTGGGAAATTTATAAATCTAAGATTAAGGTGTTTGGAATAATTTTCCAGATATTCAATTCTCCGTGAAGCTGCTGTGACATCTTTAACTAACTTTAGTTGAATACTAGAATTATTTTCTACAACAGCTTCTATCTTATTTAATCTAGAATCATTTTGTTCTATTTTTTCTTCTATTGTTACCATTTTATCATCCAAGATATCAACATTTGCATTCGTCTCAAATAGAGCTTTACTCAAGCCCACTACTAAGTCCCATAATGAGTCCAGGGTTACATTTGCTGGCTTGCTTGGTGTTACATACTGGGTACTTTTACCCGTTTTATCTGCCAGATTTCCTCTAATCATCACCAGCTTCCCCTTACTTCCTCCTGTCCCCTGTACAGGGGTCGATGATAAAGTGCCTGCTGTGGCACCAACAGCTGCTACTCCTCCCACAGCACCTTCAGGAGATTCTGGTAGCTGGGAAGCTCACTCCCGAGCTCCACTCCAACCAGTTTACCTGTAGCCCCTTCGGCTTTTTGATCACTGGTTAACGCGGGGGAGTCGATGGGGGACACCATTATTGGGCGTCGAGGATCAGGAGGAGACAGAGTCACATCCCCAGACGGTGACAAAGCTCCTACCTCTACCACCGTAGCGGGGCAAGTCTCCTCAATTACAGTCCCAGAGGCAGGAGCATATGCTGTAATCAAACGTTGACTCGGTATAGGGGTTGGTTCAGAGGGGTGGATCCAAACCCTCCCCTTTCTTTTCGGAGGCATATTTATCACAATATTACTTTTTCACCCGTTTTTACTCACTGCCTCCAGCTTGTCTTTCTCCTCCTGACGGGATGTGTTGGTTTCTGAGACCTTCCCCTCCGTTCCTCCGTCCCAATCCGGACTAAGCCGGACCAAGTTGGCGCGCCCCTTGTGTGCACGCGGCTTGGCGGCGTGCCGGCGTCGACGGGGCGCCCCTCTAAGGCCGGTTGTATGGGCCCTCGTCCCCTTCCTCTGACGTCAGGGGGCTCGGAGGTGGAGCTCTGGGTCCGCGGGAATTGCAGCGTTCAAACAAGCAGCAACGCTGCAAGATGGGTTCTCTGCTCACCAGGTTGGTCTTTGAGTCCAGCACAGCTGCACTGTATTCCACTCTAAGGCCAGTTTTATGGGCCCTCGTCCCCTTCCTCTGACGTCAGGGGGCTCGGAGGTGGAGCTCTGGGTCCGCGGGAATTGCAGCATTCAAACAAGCAGCAATGCTGCAAGATGGGTTCTCTGCTCACCAGGTTGGTCTTTGAGTCCAGCACAGCCGCACTGTATTCCACTCTAAGGCCGGTTTTATGGGCCCTCGTCCCCTTCCTCTGATGTCAGGGGGCTCGGAGGTGGAGCTCTGGGTCCGCGGGAATTGCAGCGTTCAAACAAGCAGCAACGCTGCAAGATGGTTCTTTGCTCACCAGGTTGGTCTTTGAGTCCAGCACAGCCGCACTGTATTCCACTCTAAGGCCGGTTTTATGGGCCCTCGTCCCCTTCCTCTGACGTCAGGGGGCTCGAGGTGGAGCTCTGGGTCCGCGGGAATTGCAGCGTTCAAACAAGCAGCAACACTGCAAGATGGGTTCTCTGCTCACCAGGTTGGTCTTTGAGTCCAGCACAGCTGCCTGTTCATTCACTTTTAAACTGTTAATTGACTGGTGCAAGAGAAACTGGGCTTGTCTGTTCTCTGCAGTTTTTGGGTGGAACAGTCTGCGTGAACTGATGGAGTTTCAGAGTGAACCAGTGCTCAGAAAACCGCCCCAAACAATTTTTTTGGAGTGTGTGATATATAAAAACTTTAAAATGAATAAAAAATAAATATGGAAGAATTTTCAAAATGGTACATGTGCATGCTTTATAAAATATCTGCTTCAATGTGTAATTCTGGATGTTTATTCATATAAAGGTGAGTTTTAAAAGCCCGGCGTGTGCATTAATTAGGGGATGCGCATATGAGTAGGGCTTGCACGCGCCGAAAGGATTTAAAAGCCGGCCAGATACATGTGTATCTCGAGCAGCATGCACGTCTAGAAAGTTTTCAAAAAGAGGCGGGCCATGGGCATGGGAGTTTTGGGGCGTCAACCAGAGAAATGCACGGAAATACTGATGCGACCCAGTGCTCACCGAGTCCCCCTGCTGTCAGGCCGATACAGTACAGTGCGTACTGTTTGCCCGGGTTTGGACGCGCGTTTTCGACACACTATTACCCCTTACTGTATAAGGGGTAAAGCTAGCGCGTCGAAAACGCGCGTCCAACCCTTCCGAAACTAATAGCACCCGCAACATGCAAATGCATGTTGATGGCCCAATTAGTTATTCCCGCTCGATACAGAAAGCAAAATGTGCAGCCAAGCTGCACATTTTGCTTTCAGAAATTAACGCCTGCCCAAAGGCTGGCGTTAATTTCTGCCGGCACCAGGAAAGTGCACAGAAAAGCAGAAAAAACTGCTTTTCTGTACACCCTCCGACTTAATATCATAGCGATATTAAGTCGAAGGCCCCAAAATTTAAAAAAAACTCAAAAATTTAAAAAAAAAAAAAATTGTAATCGGCCGGCGGCCCGCGGGTCGGAAGACAGACGCTCAATTTAGCCGGCATCCGTTTTTCTAACCGGAGGCTGTCAGCGGGCTCGAGAACCGACGCTGGAAAAATTGAGCATTGGCTGTCAAACCCGCTGACAGCCGCCGCTCCTGTCAAAAAAGAGGCGCTAGGGACGCGCTAGTGTCCCTAGCGCCTCTTTTTACTGCGGGCCCTAATTTGCATCCTCTTCCCCCCTGAATCGCGCACACAGGAGAGTGGCCTGGGCACGCGCCGGGAGAGCGGGCGCTCACCCGCTCTCCCATGACGTTTGCTGAATCGGCCTGTGTGTAACTTTGCTTCTGCAATGGATCACATGTAACTTAAATAAAATAAGCACCAGATCTGCGGGGTTTTAAGGGTAGGGAATAACTAGGGGGAGTGAAGGCTATGAAACTAGGGGGATTTGGAGAACCTATCTCTTAACTGGGCAAACTGGGGATGGAGTGGTAAAACTGGGAATGGCATTGGCAAGCATCCCTTTTAAAATCCCCTAATTTATTAAGAAGTAGCAGCAATTTTGTACACATTTGTGCACCCACTTAAAATGTGGGGTACATGTGCATGCAGCCAGGCTATTTTTTTAACATGCGTGCATAAACCATAAAATTGCTGCATTTCTTGGCATGGGCCAGTGCATGCACTCACATGTGCATCTGCATGCCGATTTGAAAGTTACTGTCTCTGTGTCATGATTATTTCACATGGAAAATATACATACATATGTTTATAAAATCAGTAGAGAAAGAATGTGTTTAAGAACATAAGAACATAAGAAAATACCATACTGGGTCAGACCAAGGGTCCATCAAGCCCAGCATCCTGTTTCCAACAGTGGCCAATCCAGGCCACAAGAACCTGGCAAGTACCCAAAAACTAAGTCTATTCCATGTTACCATTGCTAATGTCAGTGGCTATTCTCTAAGGGGCGGATTTTAAAACCCCTGCGCGCGCCGGCGCACCTATTTTGCATAGGCCGCCGGTGCGCGTAAAGCCCTGGGACGCGCGTAAGTCCCGGGGCTTTCGAAACGGGGAGGGAGGGGGCGTGTCCAGGGGCGTTCCCGAAACGACGCGGCGTTTCGGGGGCGTGCCGCAGCATTTCGGGGGCGGGCCCGGGGGCGTGGCGCCGGCCCGGGGGCGTGGTCGAGGCCTCCGGACCACGCCCCCAGGACCAGAGGACGGAGCGTAACTTTGCCGACAAAGGTAAGGGGGGGGGTTTAGATAGGGCCGGGGGGGTGGGTTAGGTAGGGGAAGGGAGGGGAAGGTGGGGGGAGGGTGAAGAAAAGTTCCCTCCGAGGCCGCTTCGAAATCGGAGCGGCCTCGGAGGGAACAGGCAGGCCGTGCTGGGCTCGGCGCGCGCCGACCCCGGATTTTATAAGATACGCGCGGCTATGCGCGTATCTTATAAAATCTGGTGTACTTTTGTTCGCGCCAGTGGCGCGAACAAAAGTACCGGTGCGCGTATTGTTTTAAAATCCTCCCCTAAGTGAACTTAATAGCAGGTAATGGACTTCTCCTCCAAGAACTTATCCAATCCTTTTTTAAACACCACTATACTAACTGCACTAACCACATCCTCTGGTAACAAATTCCAGAGTTTAATTGTGCGTTGAGTAAAAAAGAACTTTCTCCGATTAGTTTTAAATGTGCCCCATGCTAACTTCATGGAGTACCCCCTAGTCTTTCTATTATCCGAAAGAGTAAATAACTGATTCACATCTACCCGTTCTAGACCTCTCATGCATTTGAAATATTCGATTGTGCTGAAACATATTGGGTGAATTTTAAAAGCCATATGCACACCAAAGCTGGAAGGGACAGGGTATGGGCATGGTCGGGGCAGGGCATGGGCGTTCCAGGATTTCTTATTGAATCCAGTGTGTAAATACTTACATGCACGCTGGGGTCCCCTACCACATAACTGTTCTGCCATGGATGGTGTATAAGTCAGAAAACAAAAACAACTAAAGTGGTGAGTGGCTTTTAAGGGTCGGGCCAACAGAGTAAAAGGGAGGCTAATTAACATGGGGGGGGGGGCATAGGAATTCTAACCCCTTAACTAGGCAAAATGGGAACAAACTGATTTAATTGGTGAGTGTGTTGGTGCACGTGTCTATTGATATACCCACTTGTGCAGTTGTGGTTGCATTTGTGCACACATGCACGTATCCACATAAAATTATGCACATATGAACATGCATACAGCCTATTTTATACCATGCATACATATTTCCATGTATGTTATAAAATGGCGCATCCTTTGGCACGAGCCAGCATTCGCACATACATGTGCGCCCACATAGCTGTTTAAAAGTTACTATCTCTGTGTGTACTTTTGCAGCAGAAATATGCAATATTTTATAAACTGTGCAGCTCCAGCCACACAGTTTATAAAACACTAGCATTAATCTCTGCAAATCCACTTATGCATGCAAATTTTGTACTGTGGACAGGTTTGAAAGTTGGGACTGCTGGGTCTATGGACCTTCCATAGAGTCCTACGTGAATTTTGAAATGGTTGATTTATTTACTAACATAGATCTAGTTTGTAGTATCAGTGCATGAGTTTCATCTCCTGGCACTTAACTATCTGAGATTAAAAATACATTAAAGAGTACATTTACTAAGCCATGATAATTGTTTAACGCTAGCAGCCACCACTTACTCCTTTCTCAGTCGTCCCTTCGATTTTTACTTTGTCCATACCTTAACCATTTATCAGCGTCCTCTATAATAATAACCACGCGTACTCTGTTTTTGATTATAATATGGCCGCAGCTTTTATTTTAAACACCACATGATAACTTTTCTGGATACCCGAGTCCGGCAGGGGTGGGGGCTGGGAGGCGAACGAGGAACGGGGCATCAGGAGTAGGTTTCCACCGCTGCCTGCCGCATGAACCAAGCAAGGCAGCCTGACTCTGTGGGCCCCCCACCTTTTCCCCGAGCAGGGGGCCATGACCTTCGCGCCCTTGCCTTTTTGCCTCCCGGTGCTGACCAGCTACCCCGCCATCATGTGATGTCACCAGCACCACTTGTAATCTGCCCCAACCGGCCCGGGTACTCGCCCCTCCCTCTCAGCTGCGACATAAACCCCAAACATCGTTACACATTCAACCGTGCTTACTAACATAGTTATACTAACTGTTTCCCATATTATAACAGATTATGCATGTTAATACTATTATAATTTTTATTTTTTTTAATCCCTGACCGTGGCCATTTTTATCTCAACAGGGTGGGTGGGTGGATTTTCACCCAGTTGAACGATCCAAAAGGATCGCTTTGCCTGTGTCTTGGCCCTTTAAAGGGCTGCTTGCGTCATCCGCCGGCGCGGCCAGCGCACCTCTACGAAGTCATAGCCCCGGGGCAGGGCTTTGATGCCGCTTTTTCCCCTCCCCCCATGGCTCACAAAAGGAGGGGGATTCTCCTGATGCCCCGTTCCTCGTTCGCCTCCCAGCCCCCCCCCCCCCCCCCCTCGGCCTCCTTCTGTCGCGGGCGTGCATAAATCAATGGTGGGGCTCTGGCCATACGACGCAGGCCCCCCCTATCAAAGCTGGCAGCCGCCACTTACTCCTTTGTCCATCATCCCTTCGATTTTTACTTTGTCCATACCTTAACAACCATTTATCAGCGTCCTCTATAATAATAACCACGAGTATTCTGTCTTTGGTTAGAATATGGCCGCAGCTTTTATTTTAAACACCACATGATACCTTTTCGGGATACCCGAGCCGGTAGTGTGTTTCCACTGCTGCCCGCCGCGTGAACCAAGCAAGGCTGCCTGACTCTGTGGGTCCTCCGCCTTGTCCCCAAGCAAGGGGACCGTGACCTTCAGTGCCTTCCGTGTCCTCGCCTTTTTGCCTCCCGGTGCTGACCGGCTACCCCGCCGTCATGTGATGTCACCAGCACCACTTGTAATCTGCCCCAACTGGCCCGGGTACCTGCCAAGACACGAGGTAGGGAGGACCCTTGCCTAGCATCCCTCCACTAATATATAAGCTGTGGCCTTTTTAGCTTACTGTCTTGTGTGTCGATGGCATCCTGTAGCGTATTATTGAATATGTCGTATCCTAAATTTGACAAGTGTATTCCTTCCGGTCTGTACAACCCTGGGGACATATCATCGGCCCACTGGTGTCTTATCTGCTGTCCCCCCAATTTTCGTACCCATATCCTAATTTGGTGGTTTATTTTCTTTCTCCCGCGACCCCATAATTTTGATTCTTTCCATTTGGGCCTTGGTATAATATCCGACCAGTATGCAACGGCATTCGGGTATAGCTCTGTTATCTTGGCCAGGTCACTTTTTACCTCTTTTACAATGCACTTACATGTCTATGAACCCAAGTCATTGCCCTCCAGATGCAATATTATCATATCCAGAGCTGCCCTTGAATGCCTCAGATGCCGTAGAATGGGCAATAACTGTTCCCATTGCATGCCTGGCTTTCTCATCCATGCGACGACCCAACCATTTGGTGCCAGTCCTAAATGTTGTCCATATGGCCGTCCCTGTGCTCTCTTAGCCACCCAGCATATGTGTGAGTGACCAGTGATCCATGCTATCCCCTGCACCTGTTGTCCATCTGTAAAATATAATTAAATTAACAATTTTTGTTATCCGTGTTCACTCTGTCTAATTGTACATATGTATTGACCGCCTTAGATCGCCAACATCCAATTTTCTTTATCATGGCCGTTTCGAGTCCAGCCTGAGCCGCACTTATGGCTTCACCAATTCTGAATGAGTGCGTGGTGAATTTCTTTGTGGCCAACTCCATTTTTGTTACCAATGCTTTGGGTACTGCTGCAAATTGGTATCTGATTAATGGAGTACCGTCCATGTGTATCAGCAGGTGCACTCCCCCCTCTGACTAAACTGCCAGATACTCTCTCATATTGGGAGGAGGAATAGCCTAGTGGTTAGAACAGTGGGCTATGAACTAGAAGACCAGCGTTTGAGTCCTGCTATTGCTCCTTGTGACCTTGGGCAAGTCACTTTAACTTCCATTGCCTCAGGTACAAAACTTAGATTATAAGCCCTCTGGGGATAGGGAAATACCTACAGTACCTGAATGTAAATTGATGTGATATGTCAGTATATAAAAAATAAATAATAATAATATTGTGTATTGGACAAATGTTGCACCCTGCTACTCTCTTAAGTGACAGCATAATTCCTCTTCCTTCTTGGTGCGTATTGCATTTCTGTATTGTTATTGTTAGCTTCTCTGACATCCACACCATATTCTTCCTAAGCAGTCCGCTATTTCCTTTGTCATCCTTGTTGTCAGCCACTAATTCGCTCACTCCGAATGCCAGTTGAAATAGTCTTGTTTCAAATTCTGATGAGCAAATTGATGATAAAAGTGCCCATAATGTCCTCAACATGTTGTGTGTGATGGGATGTCTGCTATCATTGGTAGGGCCGATTCTTCTCGCCCATCCGGTCATCATCTTTTTGATAATCAATGACTTAGTGGGGTCACCACAACTGCGTGCCTTAGTAAAAAATGCCAATCCCACCAGGCATTTAATTATTGTATTCCTTGATAATCCGGCCTCCTTTGCCATGTCTATGTATTTGACGATCAGCTCATCACTTATTGGTCCTTGCCACCGACCATTCTCTCCCAAGAACTTGGTCATTACTTCATATCCCCGGCAGTAAGAAGTCAAAGTAGATGGAGTGACTGATCTGCGTACTAATTCCCATGTGGTTGTAGACCAACTTTCCATAAGCGCACTGGCATTGGTGTCCTCGCTTCATCCGCCGTTGGTACCTGCTTATGAAACAAATGCCATTTAGCATGAGATAAAGCATCCGCAGCACCATTACATATTCCCAGCATGTGCCTAGCCCATACTGTAGTGTTATTTCTTAATGCCTCTAACAATATTTCTCTTGGCCGATTGTGCCTTCAATACCTGCATCACCGCTTGGTTGTTGCACCAAAATATTTTGTGTTTATTTATTATCCCGTCGCTCCACAATACCAGTGTCACCTATATAGGGAAAAGCTCTAAAAATGTTATGTTCTTGGTGAGCCCTTGCGAGATACATTTTTCTGGCCACTGTTCTGCGCACCATAAGAATATAAGAACATGTCATACTGGGTCAGACCAAGGGTCCATCAAGCCCAGCATCCTGTTTCCAACAGTGGCCAATCCAGGCCATAAAAACCTGGCAAGTACCCAAAAACTAAGTCTATTCCATGTTACCGTTGCTAGTAATAGCAATGGCTATTTTCTAAGTCAACTTAATAGCAGGTAATGGACTTCTCCAAGAACTTATCCAATCCTTTTTTAAACATAGTATACTAACTTCACTAACCACATCCTCTGGCATTGAGTAAAAAAGAACTTTCTCCGATTAGTTTTAAATGTGCCACATGCTAACTTCATGGAGTGCCCCCTAGTCTTTCTATTATCCGAAAGAGTAAATAACTGATTCACATCTACCCGTTCTAGACCTCTCTATCATATCCCCCTCAGCCATCTCTTCTCCAAGCTGAAAAGTCCTAACCTCTTTAGTCTTTCCTCATAGGGGAGCTGTTCCATTCCCCTTATCATTTTGGTAGCCCTTCTCTGTACCTTCTCCATCGCAATTATATCTTTTTTGAGATGCGGCAACCAGAATTGTACACAGTATTCAAGGTGTGGTCTCACCATGGAGCGATACAGAGGCATTATGACATTTTCCGTTTTATTCACCATTCCCTTTCTAATAATTCCCAACATTCTGTTTGCTTTTTTGACTGCCGCAGCACACTGAACCGATGATTTCAATGTGTTATCCACTATGTCACCTGGATCTCTTTCTTGGGTTGTAGCACCTAATATGGACCAAGAAAACAAACCGGTAATCGATCCAATATGGCTGACAGCAATGAACACGAAGGTCGGATCGATGTAAAATGGACTTTATTGAATCTTGCCCAACTCTGGCCGAGTTTCGCTCAGAGAGCTGCCTCAGGGGCTTAAAAGCCACTTGAATGGGCTTCAATAAACTCAGGGCTTCTCATATAACATAATCAGAGGAATGTTACTCGGTAGCAGTTGTCACTTGGATAGGTTTTCAAATTGAGACACTTTTTAAAGCAGACTGCTTCAAAATGTGATGAAATTGCATTTCCATGCGCTGCTCAGCAATGGTTAGTGCACTAACCATTGCTGAATCTGCTTTAAAAAGTGTCTCGATTTGAAAACCTATCCAAGTGACAACTGCTACCGAGTAACATTCCTCTGATTATGTTGTATGAGAAGCCCTGAGTTTATTGATTGTGAACCACTCCCTGTTCCTTCCTTCATACTGCCCTCCTTCCCACGGTCTCCCATCCTGGTTCCAACCTGGGAATGAGCCAGGCACAGTGCTCTCCCATGGTGGGATGGTGCTCTCCCATGGTGGCCTAGAGTACCAGCCCGCGTCATTCGCGTACCACGGCGGGTATCTTCTATTGCTGTATTCACGTTGTCCTTGCTTCCACGTTGACCTTGCGCCGCTAGCGGGTACCCCTCTCTACTGGTAGACATTTGTTCTTCCCTCCTGCTGGCCTGTGGCTATGTGTTTTTGCGTGCGCTCTGTCATGCTGCATTACTCGCCTTCCTTCTCTCCGCAGCATGCTGCTGTGGTGCTAAAAAGGCGTCCTCATTTGTTCCAGCTTCCCTATTCATGATGACTGTTGCCGTTTCCCTCACTTTCTTGTGTTTCCGCATTTCTGCTTACCTGCCGTTCCGTCCCATCTCAACTCGGTCCCCTTCCCCCTCGGCTTCTTCCTCTATTCCTCGCCGCTCTTGTTCTTTTTCTGTCCTGTATATTTTCTTGCCGTGTTGTCGGCCTGGTCTGTGCGCTAACTCTTTTTTCATTCCTCTTGTCCCTTCCTCCTTCTGAATGCACCGCTCACCTTTTCCTTCCTGTTCTTTCTGTCTCCATCATGTATCTCGCTGTATTGTTGCTAGCTGAACCCGATGACTCTGGCACGCCTGCACTGTCGGAAAAATGTAAAACCATTATAATCTCGTCATTCATTATTTATCCTTTTTTTTTGTTATCCCTATATGGCCCTTTGCATATCTATCCCCTTGCTGCCTCAAGACCATATCCCCTCCCCATGGAGCAGGCTGGTCCACCCGTATACCATCCGGCGGCATCCACAGGTCCCCCATCATGTTTAACCTGAGGGGCCTCCTCTGATTCCAGAACTGGGGAGGGCCATAACCAGTGACTGTCCCACTAAAGTGGGTTTTTTTGTTGTTTTTATTTTATAACCACCCGAGGGGGAGTGCCCAAGGCGGCCCCCCAACCCTTTGAAAAAAAAACCTCCACCTAAGGGGCAACGCACCCAGCCCCTTAACCACCGGTCCTGGAACAAAGGCACCCGCACAGGTTCCCGATAAGTCCCCCCCCCCTCTTTTGATCGGTCCCCCCGGGGGGGGCGCCTTAACAGCACATAAAAGCACAAAAAACCAGGTTAGTGAATCTCCCTCCCCCCCACCCTGCGAAAATTGAAATCCGTGTGGCCGGGCAATCACACACCAGGGCAACACAGGGGAAAAGAGTAAAACCAAATTGCTAACGAAAACACCCTCCCCCCTCCTTCCTGGTAGCGTGGATCCATGTGGCCATGCAATACAAGTAATTATAGAGATGCATGTATAATATTTATTTATTTTTTTTATACTAGCTGCGTTGCTGGAAACCTGTCGCTCCTGTCGCCGAATGAGACCGCTCCGCGTGCTACCTGCTCACCGGTGCTCCTACTCCAAGTCCGTACATGCCGCCTCTGCAGTTGTCCTGTGCGTTACCTCCACTCCTGCCCTCCGTCTGCACGACTCCTCCATCTGTCTGATCCTCCTTCGCCCCGACTCATAGTGCTGTCCTGCCGACGCTCAAGAGCCGCTGCCACCTGCCCGATCGATGCCTGGGGATCTCTGCTGCCACACTGCTGATGCAGCCTGTTTTTCCCCCAGTTGAACGATCCAAAAGGATCGCTTTGCCTGTGTAGCGGCCCTTTAAAGGGCCGCTTGCGTCATCCGCTGGCATGGCTGGTGCAGCTCAATGACGTCATAGCCCCGGGGCGGAGCTATGATGCCACTTTTTCTCCTCCCCTCGGGGCTCGCAAAAGGAGGGGCGGGCCAGGGGATCCTCCAGATGCCCTGTTCCTCATTCGTCCTCCAGCCCCCCCTCGGGCCTCCTTCCATCGCGGGCGTGCATCCGTCAATGGTGGGGCTCTGGCCATGTGGCACAGGCCCACCTATTAATGTGTGAAAAACAGCATTTAACATACAAAAAACACTGTTTATTGCATGATATATGCTTATCGTGGTGATATTGTGATATTTTCACTCTCTCACATTATTTCCTCCTAAAAATCACTCCATATTTAAGTGAGCTACTTTGCATGCATACAATTTTCAATGCATGCAAAGTAGCTAATCTAATGCAAATAAAATAATGCAGCTTGCCTCAAATAAAGCAAGCTACACTGTTTTCCAAAAAGGAGTTGTAGCTTTTTTCAAGGCATCAGAACACTTCATGCATCCCGAAGCCTCCATGTTGAAATTTAAAGAGCCATGCTGGCACAAATAACCTTCCATGTGGGCAGACCCCTGCCCACCTCCCACTGTATCTAGAAGTGGTTCAAAATCTTTTAAAAAACTGTGTACTATTGTGCTGTAATGCTTCACCCCAACCAAAGCCCTCCCTTTTCAAAATTGCCCAAACTGCTGTCCCTATTCTCCTCACCCCCTCAATAGTAGCCTGCAAAGTCACCTCAACCCCCACCACCATACCTCACCCTCCAGACCAACCCCGATAACTTACATTATATTCCTGGTAGTCTGGTGGATTGCTTGTTAGTTTATTGTGGCCCAGAGTACACCCTAGGCTCCAGGCCACATGCTCCCACTTTCAAATATAGCAGTTAGCAGGCTGTTGCCCCTATCGCGTGATGAGGCAAGGACTAGCCAGTCTTTTTCCCAGGTCTATGGCAGAGGCTAATACTTATTTTCCCCTCTCCTTTCTCTTTCCTTCTTACCTGCCAGCCAGATAACAGGGAGCAATCAGCAGAGGATATGGTGGGAGCAATGATCACCTGAATTTCTCGTTTGTGGAGTTCTGCAAGACCTACTTCTTTCACCTCTTGTTTATTATTTTCATTCAGCCTTTGACACCTATTTTTCATTAATTTTATTTTGCTTCCATATTTATGTGATGAAATATAAATTTCTGTTCCTCTGGGCCCTAATAATGGGGAGTCTGTGGCTCAAGTTAATAGGTGCTTGGAGGATCTTAGTAAGTAGTAACAGCAAACTCACTTATGTTTGAACCCTTTCAAATCTGAAGCCTGGCTAGAATAGCGATCAACTGAGTATTCCATAATTTTACTTGTTTGGGCAGGTTTTTCAGTTTAAAACGGAAGTGCATAATTTAGGGTGAAACTTAATAACGACCTAGTGATTCAATTTTACAGCCCCAGTATTAAAATATTTGAACCGGCTTCCAGTGAACTGTTGCTACCCGGCGCGCGCACATGGATGCCCAATTTTATAACATGCACATGCAGGTGCGCGTATGTTATAAAATCGAGGGTTGGCGCACGCAAGGGGGCGCACACTAGTGCATCTTGCACGCGCAGGCGCCCGCAGCCTGCTCCCGTTCCCTTCCCCCTAATTTTAAAAGACCTCTGTGCAGCAAATCCAGGAGATATGCACATGACTGGGATGCACGCGGGCCGCAAGGTTTTTAAGAGGCCCGCAGCCACGCGCATATCTCCCGGTACACGCATTAGAAATGATTTTGCAAAAAGGGGCAGGGCGGGGATGGGATCTGCATGGAGCATGGGCAGGCCAGGGGCAGTGCCATTAAGTCAGAGTCGTGCACAAGCGCGCACCAGGATCTGAGGAGCGCATGAGTTGCTCCTGCTAACAACTGCAGGTAAGTTGTAGTAAAATGAAAAATTTAGGGTAGTCAGCGGGGTTTTAAGGGTCAGGGCTAGTAAGGCAAAAAGGAGGCAGGTTAGGTAGGGGGTTTAGGAAGTCCGCACCTTTATTGGGGCAAACTGGGAGGGAAATTGACCCTAATGCGTCGCCGCGCACATCTACTAAAGTTCCTTCACATGCGCGAGATGGCATTCACGTGTGAATGTGCGCATTGATATAAAATTGTGCACGCATGTGTGCACAGGTAGTGAATTTTATAACATGCGCACGTGCATGTTATAAAATCGGTGCATGTATGTGCATGTGTGCCCCCACGCGACTCTAAAAATCTACCTTTTAATGTTAATTTGTCAAAGGGCTTTTTCCTGTACTGGCTCTGACTATTTGTAATCAGTTATCATGAAAGTTGTGTCTCACATATGATTTTTTTGTTCTTCTGTAAGCAGCTAAAAAACATAGGGGTCGATTTTCAAAGGGGAGCACGCGGTTAACAGCGCACACACATAGATGTAGCTATTTTATAACACGTGTGCGTCAGCGAGCACATTACAAAATAAAAAATCCACATGCGCATGTGCAGGTCGTGTGCTGGAGGGCAAGTTTTCATTTAATACTTGCGGCGATGCAATTGGGCCTCCCCCAGTTCCCTTCCAGTCTGCTCCAATTAAGGAGCGGACTGGGAGGGAACTTTCCTACCCCGATACCTAACCTTCCTCCTTCTTCCCCGCTCCTCCCTTACCCCTAATCCCTTCCTATCCACTTACCTTTTTTTTTGTTTCATTACTTATCTCCTCTGGAGCTGTCCTGGCCTGCCCCCTCCAGCACCCCCGCCCTGCACAAACCCTGCCCCCCGGCCCGCCTACTTGTACACGTACCAGGGTTTACGGGCATGGCTGGGCCGTGCAGGGCATGCAAGGCCCGGCCACACACGTGAACCCCGGTTTTACTTGTGCAGGCCTTTGAAAATCCA
This sequence comes from Rhinatrema bivittatum, assembly GCF_901001135.1. NCBI lineage: Eukaryota > Metazoa > Chordata > Amphibia > Gymnophiona > Rhinatrematidae > Rhinatrema > Rhinatrema bivittatum. The sequence goes on along the minus strand of NC_042621.1, from coordinate 25,214,558 downwards.
GGCTGTAGCTATTTTAACAAGAAGTTTAATTGTATTTATCTTTGAGAATGAATATGAATACTATATATTTTAATTTTAATTGCTTATTTGGCTTGTTAATTGTAATGTGGGCTGGTAAAAACCTCTGTCATTTTTATACTGTGGCAACCTACTTAGAATTTGTTAAAATAAGCATGTAATAAATATTTTCAAATAAATAAATATAAGGGATATGCAGATTAAAAACTTTTGTTTCATTTTGGGGGTTTTGTGGCTAAATGTCATTTCATTGGGAAGTTTTCTTTTGTTTTTGTTAATTTCGGGAACTAGCACATGGTATTTGCAAATACTGCAAAAGAAACAAACACAAATAAGTTCTGTAGGATTTTTCTGTTTTATTTACAAACTAAATGAAATGAAGGTGTTGGGTTTTTGTTATTTCATTTGCAAAGAAATGCACAACCCTTGTTTATACATAATAGCTGAAATTGCTATTGCAACTGTGCTTTATTTTATCTTTATATTCTTGTTCCATTGACCCTGTATCTTTGTGCAAACCTTTTACCTATCAACTTGTTGTTAGAAGCATCAAGGTTTCAAACTTGCAGTCAAATTTCATCTTATTGCAGATATTCCATTTTCATTCCCCTTCCTGATTTGTAAGCAGTATTCAAAATTCTGAAATAATGATATGCATAGACATACCAATAGCATTAACATTAAAACCATTTTTGGATAACTGCAGCTTCATTAATATGAATTTGTAATCGGATATTCCTGACCTTTAAATAGTCAGGGGGAGGCTGAATGAAAAGTCTATGATAGAAATTTTATAACACATGCTCCCTATAATACAGCACTTGAATCATGTCTAAAAGTCGTTTATAATTTATATCTTAAAAGTTCCTAATTTTTTGAATGCTGAATGTCGAAGATAATATTTTTCATGCTGATTTCTAGTTAGAATGTCTTGCAAATGAATCTGGAGCTAATTTACTAAAGTGCAGTATTGTGTTAATGTGTAATAACTCTTTATTAATAAACTTTAGTAAACAGGCTGTATTTGGATTGTAAGCCATGTTGAAATTGACTGTTAATGTGCATCGATAAGTCAGTTTTTTTTAGCACAGCTTAGTAAATTAGGTTCTCTGTAGGATACAGGATAGAATCAATGTTTTATTGGATATTGTCATTTTTACAAGTGATCGAATTGGGGGTGCCAGGTCATTCAGGGGGAATGAGAGAGAAAACTTTAGCTCTTTCTCTTATCTCAACATTTAAATTTCCACTTTTAATCCAGCCACCTTTTTCTTTACTTGTTTTAAGCTCCAGAGGACTGGGAGAAACAAGGAACCATCACAGAACCAACATTTGGGTTCTATACTCTATTTGTCAATGAAATGTTCAAGAGTTCCTTGCTATGCCATAAAGGGAAACATTTCAAACTGTCTTCTTTGGTGTACATATACCACAGGTACTTTGGACGAAATTGCAAAGGGAAAGTACACATTTATAATACTCTTACTGAAAAGGCTTTAGCTATCCAACATGGTAAAATATTGTTCCACAGATAAAAATGTGACTTGATATGCTAGGCAATACATTTTACAAAGAGTATGCAAAAACATTCCCCCCCTGTCACATGGTAGGAGCACTGGATGGCTGGCGCCATCTTGTGCTCCTACCATGTGACAGGGGCTGACCAATGGCACCGGTAGCCCCTGTGACATAGTAAGGGCAAGGCTATCAGCGCCATTTTGGTTCCTGGCACCCGATGGCACGAGTGCAGGAGATCGCTCCCGGATCCCCGCTGGACCCCCAGGGACTTTTGGCCAGCTTGGGGGGGCCTCCTGACCCCCACAAGACTTGCCAAAAGTCCAGCGGGGGTCCAGGAGCGACCTCCTGCACTCGGGCCATATTGCCAGTATTCAAAATGGCGCCGGTGCTACCTTTGCACTCACTATGTAACATATGAGGGCTAGAGCCAGCGAAGCGCATGACGTCACGGGGTACGCTTCGCTGGCTAGAGCGAGCGAAGCGTACACTGTGACGTCATGTGCTTCGCTGGCTAGAGCGCCCAAATTGACGGGCCTTCATTAGCAGCAGAATTGCATTACAGTTAGTGTTCCTTTATATGCTAAATAAAAAAAATCCACTATATGATCCCTTGCTGTGTTTTCTTGCAAAACTTGTTTGCTCTAATTTTGAGCAGATTCCAGCTAATAAAACCTGCTGACTGCAACCAGCTGGGCTGGTTGCAGTCAGCATGCAAGGAACATGCCAGCAGCATGTGAGACATGCTGCTGGCATGTTGCTTAAAGCGATCCGTTACATTAGCATATATTACATGGACTTGGGTTTTAATATGAAGTATCTGAAAGTGTGCATTCATAATATGATTGGAAGTTAGCAGGAAACTTTTGTATGCTAAAACTAATTGTATATAAAATAAGAAGCAATTAAGTTCTTATGCTAATACACATGCAGTTGTAATTGTGATACATACAATTTCAGTTTATGTGGTCAGCACTGTGAAAAATTACAGTATATGATAAAAGGATCCTTCTTTCTAATAAAACAGACAATTTTAAAATCTCCGGTCCTGATATATGTAAAGGTTCATTTCTCTCAGGATTTTTATTCTTGTCTTTATTCTCACCTTTTAACATCGTCTGTCTTCTCCCTTGTTTTGCTTGAGTACTACAAAATGATCTTTCACTTTATTCCTAGCCCTTGCAGACCATTATCCTGCCCCAGAGGAAACTCTGGATCTAATGTTTCTCTCTGGAATTTTACTATGCTTCTAACCTTTGGCTTGCTTCTCTAAAGCAATGTGCTCTGGCAGACTGGAGTTGTCTCTTATCTCTCTGATCCATACAAAGGTGTCAGAATGTCCTAGGGAACCATTAATCAAGAGCCCCATTCTGACATCAGCTCCTTAGAAGCTTTCTGTGCACCTGAAGTGCTTTTGAAGGTCTACAATACAATGTACAACATAGCTTTTTATCAGAGACATGTCTACTCTACACATCCTTAACTGATTGATGACAATATTGAAAATTAAGTATTTGTATGTGGAATCCCGGAAGTAATTTATATATATATATATATATATATATATAATATATATTATATAATATATATATATAAAGAATGTTCATATTCTGAAATGGGTATTTTGGCCTGGATTTAAATATTAAATTATCACATTGCTATATTTCCAGTAACATTACTACTTGGCAAGATGGTTCTTAGTAATAATAGGTCATTTATCTGAACATTTTGCTTTCAAGGACATTTTGGAGTGAAAGAATGAGAGCTATTTTTCCTTTGGCCTTATAAAATACAATTTTTGGACATATCACAGTAGCTGAAAATACTGAAGCATTAAGAATGAGGGTTTGTTTTTAAATATTTTTTTTATATCTTGAGTCTACTTTCCTGAGGGATTCAGGAGGATCCTGTTGTTTGTTTGTTTTTTGCTTTTGTTTTTTTTTGGGGGGGGCATCCACATATATGTGCAGATGAGTGCACAATCCAGAAAGTAAACTCCACTACTTATGTCTGGAACTTCTTCGAATTTTAGGTTCTCTGAAATTTAAGATCATGGTAGAAAATGGAAGGCAGGGAATAACATTTTTAAACCTTGCCCTAATTTGCTAAGCTTTTTTTCCCCATAGGCAGAGAACAGGGAGGAAAAAAAAGCCTTCATAAATCAGGCCCATAGAAATGCTGTATCCTCAGGTGCGCCATTAGAACCAATGCTTTAGAGATTTTTGCTGTTCCTTTTCATATCCTTGAAAAAGGTCATGACCTAAAAATCTTGAGTATACATTAAACTATCTTATAAATAGAAGAGGTTGGATACTCTGAATAATTAATACTGCAATATAGTTAACTGTGCAGAAAGTAAACTTTCTGGAAGCTTTACAAGACTTTTCTTTTACTCTGCTTTCAAAGCTATTTGCCCTATCAATTCTACCCATTTTTCATGCTATGTTATAATAGGGACATGAGTTTTTTGGTCTTAGTAAAAAGTCATGAAATGCTGTGTGTGGACTACTGACTTCAACACATCTTATACAAAAACAAATTTCTCTACAGGTATAAACACATTTTTATAGTCAACATAAATTATATTGATTGAAATGTTCAATATTACAACAGCAATCAATATCACAAAGCAGTTGTAAAATTTTAATCGTACAATTTTATTTATTTATTTATTTATTTATTTATTTAAGATCTTTTAATATGCCAATACTCAAGACAAATGTCTTATCATATCGGTTTACAGTGAAACAAGGGGATAACCAGTAATAAAAAATAAAAAAAATTGTAAGCCCTTTTAGGGGATAGTGAATTACCTATTGTACCTTATTGTAAACCGATGTTATATCTCTTTTTGAAATGAACATCGGTATATAAAAATTGTAAATAAATAAATAATATAGGAGAAAGTTACATAAAACAGGGAGATGAAAAAACAGGACAACTAAGGAAAGCAGAGTTAGCTTAACATAGTGCTGCTATAGCATAAACAGTAAGTAATTTGTAATTGTAACTTGGTAAACAATAGGCAATTTAAGATCATCACTTGGTGAGAAGCCTGAAAGGAACTAAAAAAATAAACAAAACTAAGAATTCTTCATGGATGATTAAATCTATGCCAGCCGACGCATGAACGGAAATAGAGTTGTAACTTAGAGAGGGGTTGGGGGGGGGGAGGGCGGGAGGCCGGGCGGAGGGTGAAGAGGGGAGAACAGAGGAATTTTGTATGGAAAGGTTAAATTTTCCAGAAGATAATTGTTTTAAGATCATAAGAAGTTACCATACTGGGTCAGACCAAGGGTCCATCAAGCATCCTGTTTCCAACAGTGGCCAATCCAGGTTACAAGTACCTGGCAATAAACCAAACATTAAATAGATCCCATGCTATTAATGACAGTAATAGCAGTGGCTATTCCCTAAGTCATCTTGATTAATAGCAGTTAATGGACTTGTCCTTCAAGAACTTATCCAAACCTTTTTTAAACCCAGCTACACTGCCCTAATCACATCCTCTGGCAAAAAATTCCAGAGCTTAATTGTGAGTGAAAAATAATTTTATTCAATTTGTTTTAAATGTGCTACTTGCTAACTTCATGGAGTGCCCTCTAGTCCTTCTATTATAAATTAAGACTTAAACAATATTTTCTAGCTAGATTTAGGATAATTTTCAGCAACAAATCAATCCAGTTAGGTTTGGTTGAAAAATTAGTTCCAAGAAAACCTGGTAATATTACCTCATTAACAAGTTTTTGAAAATTAACCCATTCTTCTTTGGTGATTCACTGATGTTATTTCTTGAGGTTTTCAATGATTTGTTTGTGACTATTAAGAAAAAGATAGAAATAAAATCAAATTAAATATCATGGTTTGGATTCAATTACTCAGTTTGGATCCAGTTACTCAGAGGCCAATGCATTAAATTGCATTTTTTTTTTTTGCAAAATAACATTTACATGAAAAATTTCACAGACATGGGGTAATGCAATAAAACATTTTGTGTGAATTTTTTTTCAAAAACCCATTTGTGCATGTAGCAAGAGAGAGAATAGTGTAAGCTAGTTAGTGTTGCGCCGGGAGGTGGACCCTTGGCCTGGTGCAGGATTGGTAGGCTCCCTGGTTGGACTCAGAGAGTGCCTGCCACCAGGAGGCAGAGCTTCACCAATAGCAACCCAGGGTTCCCTCAGGTTGAGCTCTTGGTTACCCGGGCCGCCTTGTCTTAGGTGGGCCTTGCAGGATTTCCAAGAGATGAAGTTCAGGGGTGTGCCCACCATGAACAAGGGTGCATGATCGATGTTCAGGTTAGGAAGTTCAGGAGCAAGAGAAGGCCAGAACAGAGTCCCTGAATGAAGGGCAAGGATCAAGGCCAGAGTCAAGGATAGTGTAGTCAGCCAAATCAGGGGTCAATACCAGTGGTTAGTCTGAGGATAGTCAGTCAAGCAAAGGTCAAGTTCCAGGCGGCAGTCAGAAATGGTCAGTGGACAAGCAGAGGTCAGTTAAGGTGGTGGTCAGACATGGTCAGTGGACAGGCAGAGGTCAGTTCCAGGTAGTGTACAGACGTGGTCGAAGAAACAGGCAAGGTCAAATCCAGGTGCCGGTGAAACGTAGTCAAGTAACAGGCGGAGGTCAGTACCGAGAAGACAGTCCAAATGGTACTACCTGGGGAGACGAAGGAACAGGAGGACGCTGGAAAAGAAGACTGGGACAAGACACTGAAACATTGGAGGCAAACTTGCTATCACAATGTGATCGACCCGATCCTGGGGACAGGGCCTCGCTATTTATGCTAGGACTGAGTGACGTCATCAGGGTGCATCTCGACCGGGTTTCCCGCACTTGGCCCTTTAAAGAGGATGACGTCGGCTGCGCATGTTCCTAGGGGCGGGGCCGAGGAGATGCTGGACACGGAGCACCAGAGGGAGCTCCGCTGTGAGGCCTGGGATGCCCAGGGAGCCTGAGAGCAATGGGGATGTCTGGGACCAGAAGTGGAGGAGAGGCCTGCGCTCGTGGACCACCGAGAGAAGTGAGCAGGCCCAGCCGCGGAGCGTATGTGGCCAGGAAGCTCAACAGTTAGCTTGAGCCATTTTTAAAATTGTTGTCGGGTTGAGTGGGCATTGTTCCCTGCCCAGGAAAATTACCCTATTAGCTATTGGGTAAACATGGATAGGGGAACAAAACGAGGCAGACTTTTTTTTTTTCTTTCTTTAAATGCCTAGCCATATCAAATGTGGGACATGTCATGTGAACTTTTGCACAGATACAGATCAGCTTATTTGCATCTGCAGCAAAACTTCATAAATTGGCCACTAGCCTGCAGTAAATACTACAGGTTAATATAGCAGCCTCTTAGGGACCAATGTACTAAAGTATGCAAACATTATTTCAAGTGTTAACGTCTGTTAAATGGTATCACAAGGGCTTTAAAAATATTAAAAGCATTTTTAGTGCATAAAAATTAGCTCACATCTATTGACAGTATGGAGCTTTTGATAGTGTTACTGCAAAATACATGCTAAATACATGCTAATGGAGTTAAACCTTACATATTTCTGGTGTCCAGAAATTAGTTCATATAAGAACCACACAAGAACTAGAATGGATTAAGAATATCAACTAATTTCACATTAGATGTCAAATATTATTTTGTTAAAGTAATATCTTGCTATGTCCTTCAATCTAGGATCACCTAAATTGGATTAAAATAACGAGGTGTGAATGGAAGTATGGAGGGAGAAGCAATTAGATGGAACTGTGATTGCCTCACTTTAACTATTTTATTTTGGAACCCTCTGTGGAAAAATCAGAGGGGAGGCATCCAAGCCCTAAACAATGATTATGGATAGTAGAACAAATAACATATAATAATGAGACTTCAGAAAATGCAAGTCTGTTCCCAAAATGCTAAATTAGAACAATTCTGCTCGATGCAAACAACTAAAAGCTTAGGGCCAGGTTTTCAAAGGGTTACATGCACCGGACCTATTTTAAAAAGGCCCAGCGACGTGCGTAAAGCCCCAGGACGCGTGTAAGTGCCTGGGCTTTACTAAAGGGGCAGTTCGGGGGCAGGACCAGAGGCCTCTGACAGAGCTGCCATTGCCGCTGTGTCGGAGGATCGCATGCCAGCAGGCTGCCGGTGTGCGCAACTTGCGCTTGTCCAGGGCAGGCGCAAAATGTAAGATAAACATTCGGGGGGGGGGGGGGGGGGGGTTAGAGTAGGGCTAGAGGGGGAAAGGTTAGGGGAAAGGGAAGTTCCCTTCCAGGCCGCTCCGTCGAGAACAATTTTGGATTTTCAAATTGGACTCTGTACAACCTTACAGGCCAATCCAGTACCGAGCGGTAGGAAGAGCTGCGTTAGTGCCTACGGCACCCGCGGTTACCGCCCGCACAGTGCAGCTCACCTACCGCTCGATCCTGAACCCTAATTATATGTAAATGTAAGCCGCGTCCGAAAAGCCTTAGGCCCGCGCAAACCAGGATACTGGATAGAGCGCCTATACAGTATCCTGGGTGCGCGGGCCTAAGGCTTCACGGCACGCTGGTATCTGCCATTTCAAATGTCATTTGAAATGACAGATACCAGGAAGCGAAAAAACCAAAAGCAAAAAGTAAGTCGCTTCCCCGCTTCACTCTTCCCTCTTCCCGGAGCAAGGCTGCTTTTCGCGCCCTGCTCCGGGTGGAGGGAAGAGTGAAGCGGGGAAGCGACTTACTTCTTGCTTTTGGTTTTTTTCCTTCGCCGCTGTCAGTGTGCCCCCTCCTCTCGGAGCAGGGCGCGAAAAGCAGCCTTGCTCCGGGAGGAGGGGGAGCACACTGACAGCGGCGAAGCAACGGTGAAGACAGCGGCGAAGCAACACGAAGACAGCGGCGAAGCAACAGGAAGACAGCTGCGAAGCAACGGCAAAAAAAAACCAAAAGCAATTTTGTTTTGTTTTTTTTTCAAAGCGACAATTTTTTTTTTTTTTTCCAAAAGCGACTTACTTTTGGGATCTGTCAAGATCCCAAAAGTAAGTCGCTTTTGGACGCCTGCCAACTTACTTTTCTGAAGCCATCATCAGGAACCCCTGCGATCGTAGCTCCTCCCGACGAACTCAAAGATGGCCGCCTGCACGGGGAAAGCGTGCAATTGGCCGCTGAAGACGTGACTTCGTGACGTCACGTCTTCAGCGGCCAATTGCACGCTTTCCCCGTGCAGGCGGCCATCTTTGAGTTCGTCGGGAGGAGCTACGATCGCAGGGGTTCCTGATGATGGCTTCAGAAAAGTAAGTTGGCAGGCGTCCAAAAGCAACTTACTTTTGGGATCTTGACAGATCCCAAAAGTAAGTCGCTTTTGGAAAAAAAAAAAATTGTCGCTTTGAAAAAAAAAAAAACCAAAATTGCTTTTGGTTTTTTTTTGCCTTTGCTTCGCCGCTGTCTTCCTGTTGCTTCGCCGCTGTCTTCGTGTTGCTTCGCCGCTGTCTTCGCCGTTGCTTCGCCGCTGTCAGTGTGCTCCCCCTCCTCCCGGAGCAAGGCTGCTTTTCGTGCCCTGCTCCGAGAGGAGGGGGCACACTGACAGCGGCGAAGCAAAAAAAAACCCAAAAGTCGCTTTGCCGTTGTAGTCTCCGTGGCAGCCCCAGTCTGGACATCAAAGGGGGGCTGCAACGTTTTTTACGCTTTTTTTTTTTGGCTTCGGGAGCAGGGGAGAGGACTGGGGCTGCCACGGAGACCGGCACCCATGATCGCGGCCGGGGCAGGCGAGCGGGAGCTGGGGGAAAGCTTTCCACCTACCCTTACCCCTGCCTCTACCTCCTGGGTCAGGGTAGGCGGTACGTTTGCAGGTTAAACGCGCGACAAAACGGCAGGGAAAACTAGCGATAGTTGGGGCGCGGGTTACGGGATTGCAGGTGAATAGCTAATTCGCTCGTTTGCATGCAATATCGCGCTAATTTGCTCGTTTGCATGCAATATGCATGCCGCGGGCGGAAGGGGTTGCCCGGGGAATTTAGGACGCGGTAGGAGTAGGTTAAAGGGGATTCGGGATCGCAGGAAGGCTAACGCGGCCGAAAACGAAGTTAAAAACGGCTTAGGATCAGGGTAAACGTGGCCGCACTTTACAGGATAGGCCTGTTAATGAGGTATAAAATTGATACTATTTGATTTGATAGTGGAGGATTAAATGAGGGAATGCTTTGAACCTGTCTTTAAAATGAAGGAGCTTGGGCTGATCTGTAAGATGATGTCATTTCCGTTCGGAGGAATGTTTAAAGAGCCGAGTTGATGCCATGTTAATTTAAATGAAAATTAAAAGATGAAAGGAGGATCATAGGTAGTAGAGTGTGGAGCTGTTGCTTGAGAGTGGTCTTGCCGATTAAAGATGAGAAGAGTTCCTAATATATGAATAACAAGGTAGGCAATCTAGGAAAGTCGTGAGGAAAAATGAAAATATAGATGCCCAAAAGTCTTTTCCAAAACTTTTATTGGGTGGAGACGTATAAAATCAATTGCTCAAAATAATCGCCCGACTCAGGCCTAGTTTCACCACTTTCCAGTGGCTGCCTCAGGGGCTATGAATAAACAAATACATATTCAAAATTAGTAACAAATAATTAAAACAACAATAAATATGGAACAAAAACATGTATAAAAATCATAAATTAATATATAAAATAATAGAGAAAAATTGAAATTAACTTGAAAATGTTCACATTTCTTCCCATACAAATTAGTAACAAATAATGACAAGAACCAGAAGAGATAACATAAAAACATACAAATTAAAAGTCATGTATTTATTTATTTATTTATTTATTTACTTAAGTGTTTTTATATACCGGGATACGTTGGGAACATCATCTTGGTTCACAGAAAACTAAAACTGCAACAGGCTTTACAGAGAACAAATAACAAAGTGAAAGTACAAAAAGTAAACCGTGATAAGCTTGAACAAATAACACATGCTTTGTTATGGAATACCATGCCCACCGAACTGCGCCTTGAGCCATCTCCCAAAACATTCAAGCAAAAACTCAAGACATGGTTATTCACACATGCTTATACTTGAAATAAATATGTCCTCCCCTCCTTTACCTGCCCTGCCTTTCTACCCGACACCCTCTGTCTATATACCATCTCTAACATCCCCTATTTCTGCTCCTACTATAATGATCCTACCATATAATTGCTCCTAATCTAAGATTAGCACAATCGCTCCCCTCTTACCACTTATAATTTAGAACTCCATCACCTTCTAACCCTCTCCCTTAGGGGCGGATTTTAAAAGGAGCGCGAATAGCCTACTTTTGTTTGCGCTCCAGGCGCAAACAAAAGTACGCTGGATTTTAGTAGATACGCGCGGAGCCGCGCGTATCTGCTAAAAACCTGGATCGGCGCACGCAAGGCTATGAATTCTGTATAGCCGGCGCGCGCCGAGCCGCGCAGCCTACCCCCGTTCCCTCCAAGGCCGCTCCGAAATCGGAGCGGCCTCGGAGGGAATCCTCTAACACCCTCCCCTAACCTTCCCCTCCCTTCCTCTACCTAACCCACCCGCCCGGCCCTGTCTAACCCCCCCCCTTACCTTTGTTGGGGGATTTACGCCTCCCGGAGAGAGGCGTAAATCCCCGCGCGCCAGCAGGCCTCCTCCGCGCCGGGCCGCGACCTGGGGGCGGGTACGGAGGGCGCGGCCACGCCCCCGGACCGCCCAGGGCCGTAGCCACGCCCCCCGTACCCGCCCCCAAAACGCTGCCGACACGCCCCCAAAACGGCGCGCCGACAGGGACCGCCCCCCGACACGCCCCCGACACGCCCCCCTCGGAGAACCCCGGGACTTACGCGAGTCCCGGGGCTCTGCGCGCGCCGGTGGGCCTATGTAAATAGGCCCCCACCGGCGCGCAGGGCCCTGCTCGCGTAAATCCGGGCGGATTTACGCGAGCAGGGCTCTGAAAATCCGCCCCTTAGCTTTTACCTATTCCCCTTGAACCCTCTTTACTCTATAGTGTTGTTTTAATTCAGCTCAGTTAAGTTACAACTAAATGATAGTTCTGTTTTATTTAAAAGATTCTACTTGTTTTATGTTCAAACATTTATATACTTGACTATTTTAATTGTATAATGCTTATATAACTGTTAAATATAAAACGTTCCGGCGTAAGTTCCTGTTCACTGTACACCGACGTGATATCTTTGATGAGCGGCGGTATATAAAAAACTTTTAAATAAATAAAATAAATAAATGCTATATGGCTAACTGGTTATACAGAGAACGATTATTCAAAATAAGCATGAATATTTGGAAAAGATGGTAGGGAGAGCTTTTACAGGGAATATGTTAGGTCGGTTAAGTTAGATGAGGGTGGTAAGGCATAATAGTAAACATAATGTAAACATCATTCTTCATTATACCTAAAACATGAGTGAAAGATGAGTGAAAGACCTAGGTATATTAAAAAAAATAAATAATCATAAAAAACTTAAAAATGTGATCAATATGGAAATTACAATTCATCTGAAACTTATCATAATTTCAATGAATCATGATTATTCTTTGTGCTTAAAGTTGTACCTTAAAGGATTTCTCAGATTGAAAAACAATTTGAAGTATTTTTCACATTTCAAGAATGCATTTAATAGCCATCCACAGTGCAGGCATATCTGTAAAAATAGTGTTAATGAATAAAAAATCTGATGTTTTTGTTATCAAGATTTATTCTTCAAAACATTTTTTTATATAAAGAAAAAATGACACAACTTAGTTTAAAACGAATGATCTCACACCTTTGGGGGCTCCATATACTCAATGGCGCCGCATACTAAAAAATAAATGAGTTAATACTATAAAATTGTAATAAAAAGCAGAATAAATGGTTGAAATTATCTTTGTTTAAGGAGAAAAATTCATTACTCATATAAATGAAAAGAAAAGGGTGAATGCCAAATTATTTCGGCATTTTATGAAGAGCGGAAGTGTGATGTATGTGTAGCCCGATAAAGTGACTCTTCTGTAAAGTGACTCAGCGAAGCTTTGCAATTAAAAAGGCAAAGTGAAACAGTGGAACAAAAAAATGTCAAAAGATATTATTATTGTATGTAAATGTTAGTTCAGACTGGGGTAGATTTTTAAAGTTATGCGCGGGCGTAGATTTGTTCGCGCAACCCGGCGTGAACAAATCTATACCCGATTTTATAAAATGCGTGCGCTACCGTGCGCATGTTATAAAATCCAGGGTCGTTGCGCGCAGGGGGGGTGCACAATTGTGCAACCTGCGTGCGTCGAGCCGAGCAGCCTGCCTCCGTTCCCTCCGAAACCGCTCCAAAATCGGAGCGGCCTCGGAGGGACCTTTTTTTTCAGGCCCCCCCCCCCACCTTCCCCTCCCTTCCCCTCCCTAACCCACCCCCCTAACTAAATCCCCCCTACCTTTGTTCAGAAAGTTACGCCTTCCCGAGGCAAGCGTAACTTGTGCTCGCTGTGCACCATTCCCCGGCCCGGGGGCTGGTTCAGAGGCCTCGGCCATGCCCCCGGAACACCCCTGGGTCGGCACCACTTACGCATGTCCCGGGGCTTTGCGCGCACTGGCGGCCTATGCAACATAGGTGTGCCAGTGCGCAAGTCCCCTGCACATGTAAATCTGGCTGGATTTATGTGCGCAGGGCTTTTAAAACCTGCCCCACTGGGTATAGCACATTGCCGTATAAAATGCAGTTGAACATTCTGTTTGTTTTCGGTAACTGTCAAAGGATATTACAAAAAAATAGTTGTTTCAAAATTATTTTGGCGCTAAAAAAATATCAATCAATATAGGGGGTGTGGTCTGATCTTAAAAACGGTGTCCGAGTGCAAAATGTGAATTGAATATATTACCAAAGAGAATATAACATGAAAAAAATGAGAGTTGTGCCGAAGCAATTTACCAAAAACGCCATATTTATACTTTTAAAAAAAGGGAGTATATCCGACTTACATCTCTGAAAAATCGGTAAAGTTACCGATATTTATATGTGATGAAATAACTACCAAGATGTGCCTTTGTGAAAAATTATTTTAAAAGGAATTTTCAAACATGTGAATAATAAATAAGTAATTCAAAGAGGAAGTCATTAAAAAACAGAACTATTTACCGTGTAAACTGCAGATGGAGTATGTGAGTTTCCTCACTCCGAAGTACATCAAATCTTCACAAGAGTGAACTGTTCTGTTCATACGTCTCAGTCTGCCTGTAAAAGTGGCCCCGAACCCCTACACTACTACCCAAACCTCACTTTGAGTTACTAGGTAGCATAAATGGCTGCTTACTATGGTCCCATCCCAGAGGCTGTCTCTCTCCCTCCCTCCCTCTTCTCTGTCCCTCCCCCCCTCTTCCCCCACATCTCTGTCCCTCCCTAGCCTAAAAATGCCCAAAACAGAATTTGTGAAAAATCACAAATTGTGTTATGGGTATAATCCATAGCTTAACGCAATTGAAAAAAGTGTAGTTATTTTCGGCATTGATATTATGCTTTATGGCTTCGCAAAGTGCAAAGCCAGCCCACTTTTTTGGAAAACCCACCCCAGGCTCCTCCCCAATCCCTCCCCTTTTAAACATTTGCATCGTACCATGTGTTATGGTGCTTATTGCGTGCATTAAGGCATTTTCACATGCGTTATGGTGTTTTTCACATGTGAAAACGACATAACGCGAATTGATAAATGACCCTGTTAGACTGTGAGCCATCTGGGGACAGGGAAATACCTACAGTACCTGAATGAAATCTGCTTTGAAGTGCTGAAAAAAAGTGCGATAAGTGGAATATGAAGAATCTAAATAAATAAATAAATAAATAAACAAATAAACAAATAAATAAATAAATAAATAAATAATGCTTTAATCTTCCAACAGAAATGCCAGATCTAAGAATGCACTCATAAAAATTCATGACTGAAATCTGTTTGAATGCAGAGCCTTTAATTTCAAATACAGGGCTGATGCAAAGTTATTAGGTGCCTTAGGCAAAACCTACAGCCTGCTGTTCCCCTTTCCTCCCAGTCACACCCTCCCTACACACAAATAAAATTCTGTATTTATAATAATTTAATTCTTCTTCTTCATATAAATTATCAATAGAGTAAAACCATACTAATACAAATAATTAATATTTCATAACAGCTGACTGAGGGGTAGACCCTAAAACTTGCGTGCGTCGTTGACTAAGGGCGCGCGCAGCAGCGCGCATAGGAGGTAGCATGTATTTTGTATAGCGCCGTGCAGACATGCGCGTGCTATGTAAAATACGGGAATAGACTGTCCGGATTTTGTGCGCGCTGGTTGGCGCGCACAAATGCCCTTGTGCGCGCAACCTCACTTACGCGCGCGGGTCCGCCCATTTGTGCGTGCAAGTGCAGTTGTGCGCGTGACTGCATTTCTGCGTGCGTGCGTGTGTGCGAGGGCGGGTCCGCACATGCAGTGTTTTTACACAACATGGCAGCCAGGGGGCAGAGGCAGCCGAACTTTACCACCAGAGACGTCGAACTGCTGGCGTCCCTGGTGGTGGCGAAAGAACGCAGGCTGTTTCTCATAAGGGGAAGGAGAACAAACCCCACTGTTAAGGAGGGCCTGGAGGCAACTGCAGGTCAAATTTAATGAGAGGGCCTCCCACCCACGTGGGGTAAGTTTACAGTTTGTACTACTGCACTGTGGGACTGTCAAGATGGGGTTAGGGCTGGGAGGAGGGAAAAAAGTGAGAAACAGAGGGTTATAGTATAGGCATTTGGAATGAGGCTGAAATGTGAAAAGATAATAGGTAATTAGCTACATGATTGTCATAGCCCTTCATGGTTGCCAAATGTATGTTGAACAGTCTTTGCCACATTGCAGAATCCAGTACACTCATGTTTGTCTCTCCATTTGTTGTCATAGATAGAGGATTTGAAGAAGAAGGCACGTTGGCTGCGCCTGAAGAAGGGGAGGTGGCTAGAGTGGCTTCGGGCCAAGTGCGCTGGGGCTGGTGGTAAGTAATCCCTCCATGATAAGGGCTACATTTGTTAGATATGGGACAGACCATTTCCTAACATGCATGTGCATGTTATAAAATGGTGGGGTAGGGTTCAAGCAAGGAGGTAGGACATAGTGCACCTACTGTGTGCGCAGGCACACTGCCGTCCCTGTTCCCTCCCAGGCAGCTGGGGAATCTGAGCAGCCTGGAAGGGACCTTTACAACCCCCCTCCCCTTCCCATTACTCCCTGGCCCCCTCCCCAGCCCTAAAGTAATGCCAGAAACAATACCTGTTGTTTCTGCAGGCTCCCAGTGAGCATGTGATCCCTGCCACAGCAGAAGGTTGATGCCGTGGAAGGACCCTTTCAGCCTTATCGGGCACCTACACATCCCAGTCCCCACTCCTTTTTCATGTGGCAGGGAGATAGATGCATCTCATCCCCTTTTCACAATCCCCCGGCCAAGCATCACCCATTGAAGATACTGCCATAAAGAAATGTTTGCTCATGAGTTTGCACATTCATGTACAGGCTGGTCATATCTGTTGGTTTACTTTACATGTCCTGAAGAAGAGAGGCCAGGACCAGCTCCTGCGGGGAGAGCAGCAGCAGCAGCCGCTCCGGGGGGGAGGTGGATTCTCCCTCCCGCGCCGCGAGGAGACACCGGAGGTAGAGGCCACCTCCCCACCATGAGGCACAGCCCGGGTCACCCCCTAGCTCCCCCCTGTAGGGTCTCCTCCCCGTTTTGCCCGGGGAGTTAGGATTCCTCCTCCACTCAATTGCCAGCTTCACCATGTCTCAGGCATGTGCAGTTCAGATTCGTAAGCCCAGCTTCTTACCACAGGAAGTTGATATGCTTGTCCAGCATGTCATGAGGCACCAGGGTCTGCTGTATGGTCCACGGTCTCGTACGGTGGGTGCATACAGGAAGGAGCAGATCTGGAAGCGGATCAGGCACGGTGTCAACTCTGTGTTCCACCACAACCAGAGCACTGGGGAACTGATGCACAAGTGGAGGGACCTGAGGAGACTTGTGAAGCGAAGCAGGCCAGGAGGATTGCAGATGGAGAAGGCAGCCGCATCAGCTTCTCTCCCTCTGAGCAGCTGATACTCAGCACCATCTCTGAGGCAGCTGTGGGTGGAGTTGGCCAGCTTGATACCATGCCTCGTGTAGGGCAGAAAGGTGAGCAGATTTTTACTATTTCTGACCCCTGTACTGAAATGCATGTAGCACTTCTACATACCCCCTGCTGTTCTCCAGATATTCAGCTAATACCTGTTTCATGTACTGTATGGCAGCTAGCATAGATGCCATCTCTTATCTGTACATAGAGTACAGTGGTGTGTGTAACACCGTATAAGACACACAGAGGCCATTGTATTGTGAACTGTAATTATCCTAGGATTGCAGGAAGGCCAGGTCTGCACAAGCCAGCACACAGCTCCCATGTGCTACAGCGTTGGTCATATAAGCTCATTGTAAATGTGTAGTGCTCTTTAATGTGTGTATGCACCAATGCTGTGAATGATATGTGGGAATACAGCTCAGGTGTTAGGTGTTCCTGCAAAGGCAGTATATAACAGTCAATGGGGGAGGGTATTTGTTTGAGACAATGTGGGTTGGCTGACTACCAGCTGCTGAACGTGCAATAACTGCAACACACTCTGGGCTTTCCACAATGTATGCAAGGACATACTGCACTGTTGATGTAATGGACATGAGTACAGGAATGACACCAGGTTGGCCATGAAAGCTGTTGGTACTGTAACCAGCACTGTATGGGGGTTGTCCCCCTTGTTAAACACCTGTATGCTCACCCCCCATCCCCTTATTCTGGCCGTTAACCAGTAATCACCTTCCCCTATTCTGGCCCATCCCCCCTCCTTTCCACACTATCCTTGCCCACTGCACACCTCACTAGGTTTCTAGCAGCTAGCACAAGTCATGTGTCCCTGCAGGCATACAACATTGATGCCCTCATCAATTTCTGTTGGGTATGGCTCCCGTTCTGGGGTATTCCAAGGACAGGGCTTCCTGTTAGTAGACGTGGTGGAAAATGCCCCTATTCCATGCAGCACACTGAACATGCCCGGTGTCCTCTGAAGGTGTTTTTGGAAAAGCACAGGCCTCCCTGTGCCATATGGAATACCCCCAGGACTCTACAGCTGGGTTAGGGCCTACTTATAATGCATGGTCCATATATAACTCAATACCACATGGGTATTATTGAGATCAATATTGTGGAATGTACATAGGACACCTATTGGCAGTGTGGTGATTTGTGGATGTTTTTTTCAGGGGAGCCAGATGATGAGCAACCTGGACCTGCACCTAGATGACCCCAAAGGCTGTACCATCGTCTGCGGGTGATCCCTGACTCCTCAGAAGAGGAGGAAGGAGGAGGCCGTGAACAGCTGGAGCAGCCTGCGGAGGAAGAGGAGCAGCAGCAGCAGCAGGGAGAGGAGCCGGAGGACACACTGGCTGATCTGCTTCATGATCGCCCACAGGACAGCAGTGACTCGGGCCAGCCCAAACCTGAACTGGTTGCCAGTCAGGCGGAGAGACTGCTATTACAGCAGAGCACTGGGATCTTGGACGCTATCTGCAGCCTGCCTGATGTGGTGCGACAGGAATTCCAAGCCCTCCGTGATACCATCAGGGAGGACGGACAGGGGCTTCAGCAGGTGATGCGGGACCTTTGCCGGGCTACTCAGGAACAAACCGAGGTGTGGAGGGAGCTGCTGTAGCGGTTGCCTCCTGTGCAGCCGCAGGCACCGCTGGCACCATGGGCTTTCATGGGGCCCTGGATGCATTACCCTCCACCTTATGGACCACCCTTCCCATGGATGGCACCAGCCCGTGCAGAAGAGCCCGCCGAGGGACAGCCACCTGCGCTTCAGCCTGGTGTAGGCTATCCGTGGATGGCACCCCCACCCCCGCCACCTGTCATGCTTCCAGCACCGCCACCAGAGCCGCAGCTACCACTGGCTGTACTTTCCTGCAGCCATGAACTGCCCCAACCTCCTGTGCCCTCTGAGGGTAGCGTCAGCAGTGGGAGGAGTCCACTGCGCAGGAGCTCCAGGTTGGGGCAGCCAAAGCTTCCTGAGGGCCGAAGGAGAGGACGGCCAAGGAAGTGAACTTTAAGTATATTGATCCTTTTAATTTTCATTAACATTTTTAGTTCTGTGCACTTTTGGTACATATATCCACTTTAAATACACACTTGTGAATAAATGCACTATCACCTTATGAAATGGCTTTCTATGAGAGCGTTCCTGTTGTGTATAGCCTGCCTTTGACTCAAGCGATGGATTACTGCCAATTCCTCCTGAGTCAGATATTCTGCCTCCGCATTCTCTTCAGGCGCCTCCTCCTGCAAAGGGATGTGTCTGTTCAGTGCAAGGTTATGTAGCATACAGCAGGCTAGAAAGATCTCACACACTTTAGGGGGGATGTACAGAAGGCATCCTCCAGATCTTTCGAGACAGCGGAAGCGGGATTTCAGGATGCCAAAGATTCTCTCTATGATAGCCCTGGTCTTACGATGTGCCCTGTTGTAGCGAGTCTCAGCGGCAGTTGCGGGGGAGGCCATGGGGATCATGAGCCAGGTTTTAAGGGGATAGCCTCTGTCACCTGTAGGAGAAGACAGCAGATAATGGTTACATTCCTTCTGTGCTTCATGGTGGCACAGGTCAGAGGGCAAGCAAACAGGAGGCATGCTGTGCCACCCCAAATAGAAGCTTATCAGACATATAGCTGGGAGGTATTATGTTAGACATTAGTAAACTTACCTAGGAGCCATCCCCCAGTGATGTGTCCTTGCTGGAAGTGGTCATGAATTTGGGATTGTGATAGAATGTAGGCGTCGTGACAAGATCCTGGAAAGTGGGGCACCACATTGGTGATGATGCCCTTAGCATTGCACACTAGGGATGTGAATCGAGTCCTCGATCGTCTTAACGTTCGATTTCGGCTGGGAGGGGGAGGGAATCGTATTGTTGCCGTTTGGGGGGGGTAAAATATCGTGAAAAATCGTGAAAAATCGTGAAAAATCGAAAAATCGAAAAATCGCAAAACCGGCACATTAAAACCCCCTAAAACCCACCCCCGACCCTTTAAATTAAATCCCCCACCCTCCCGAACCCCCCCCAAATGACTTAAATAACCTGCGGGTCCAGCGGCGGTCTGGAACGGCAGCGGTCCGGAACGGGCTCCTGCTCCTGAATCTTGTTGTCTTCAGCCGGCGCCATTTTCCAAAATGGCGCCGAAAAATGGCGGCGGCCATAGACGAACACGATTGGACGGCAGGAGGTCCTTCCTGACCCCCGCTGGACTTTTGGCAAGTCTCGTGGGGGTCTGGAGGCCCCCCACAAGCTGGCCAAAAGTTCCTGGAGGTCCAGCGGGGGTCAGGGAGCGATTTCCCGCCGCAAATCGTTTTCGTACGGAAAATGGCGCCGGCAGGAGATCGACTGCAGGAGGTCGTTCAGCGAGGGTTCCGGCGCCTCGCTGAACAACCTCCTGCAGTCGATCTCCTGCCGGCGCCATTTTCCGTACGGAAACGATTCGCGGCGGGAAATCGCTCCCTGACCCCCGCTGGACCTCCAGGAACTTTTGGCCAGCTTGTGGGGGGCCTCCTGACCCCCACGAGACTTGCCAAAAGTCCAGCGGGGGTCCGGAAGGACCTCCTGCCGTCCAATCGTGTTCGTCTATGGCCGCCGCCATTTTTCGGCGCCATTTTGGAAAATGGCGCCGGCTGAAGACAACAAGATTCAGGAGCAGGAGCCCGTTCCGGACCGCTGCCGTTCCGGACCGCCGCTGGACCCGCAGGTTATTTAAGTCATTGGGGGGGGGGTTCGGGAGAGTGGAGGATTTAATTTAAAGGGTCGGGGGTGGGTTTTAGGGGGTTTTAGTGTGCCGGCTCACGATTCTAACGATTTATAACGATAAATCGTTAGAATCTCTATTGTATTGTGTTCCATAA
Source organism: Rhinatrema bivittatum (assembly GCF_901001135.1). Lineage (NCBI taxonomy): Eukaryota > Metazoa > Chordata > Amphibia > Gymnophiona > Rhinatrematidae > Rhinatrema > Rhinatrema bivittatum. The sequence goes on along the minus strand of NC_042621.1, from coordinate 25,194,115 downwards.
CGGTTTAAGACGATATTAAAATTATTGGACGATAATTTTAATCGTCCTAAAACGATTCACATCCCTATTGCACACCACTTGCATGTTCATGGAGTGGAAACCCTTGCGGTTGCAGTAGGTGGGCTCATCTCCTCCTGGTGCCCTTAGGGCCACGTGAGTGCAATCAATAGTTCCCAAGACTGAGGGGAAGCGTGCAATTTGGTAAAAGTCTCTCATCTGTTGTTGTTTCTCTCTTCTGAGGGGGAAGGAGATAAAGTGTTGTGTTTTTCTGAGCAAGGCAGCCATTAACTGGTGCAGATACCTTGATGTGGCAGACTGCATGATTCCGGAAGTCACGCCAAGCGGGGTTTGGAAGCTGCCAGTAGCCAAAAAAGCCAGAGTGGTAGTCACCTTGATGTGTACAAGCAAGGCGTGGCCCCTTTGTGTAACAGGTTGCAGGTCAGCCTCTAACAATTGGCAGAGGTACTGTACGGTCTCCTTATTAAATCTGAATCGGTGCATTACTTCTTCCTCAGACAAGTCCAGAAATTGTTTGCGGGTCCTATAAACTCTATGTAAAGGGTACCTCCTCTGTCTCAACATTCTTCTCCTCCTCCTCTCTCTTTCTCTTCTGAGCCGTAGAGAGCGCAGGACCCATATCGCTATTACAAGCATGTGTAAAAACAGGAATAACCAGGGAATAGCTGTTGAGTTTGGGCTCCAGCGGCAGTTAACTACCATTCACACACTTAAACCTTGCCTAGGGCAATCTTTGCAGTTTCCCAGTTATCACCAGTTAGCCCCCCACGACCTCTTCCTTCCACCTTCTACCTTCCTCCAGAATGTAGGGTCCCTGAGTGATGAGAGATGGCAGACGCGGACACTTCGGCAGTCGCTTGCGCACACAAGCAGGCAGTAGTAAATATACGCGCGTGACTATGGCAGCGCGCGCCGGTGGATTTGTGCGCGTCGCTTATAATATACGTCTTATGCGCGTAAGTCAGGTATACGCCCCGACACGCCCCTGACACGCCCCTTTCTTATGCACGTAACGTTACGCGCACAGGGCCATTTGTGCGAATAAATAGCACTAGGCAAAATTCAAGTTATCCGTGCGCCTGTCGTTTACGTGCATAAGTGCCGTTTCCGACGCGTGTAACCCTTTGAAAATCTACCTCAAATAGAACAGCATCCAGTAATTTAAAAGTTAGACAAATTTTCCAAATACCAATAAACTAAAAACAAGAGACACATCAGAGAGCATCCAATAATTAAAATTAATAAAGTTAAAAAAAAAATCCCCTGCTGTACATACCTGAGATTCTTGTGGGAGAGGAAACAGAGAAAAGAGAAATGACAGAAAATGACCAAATGGACCATCCAGTCTGCCCAGTAAGCTTATGGTAATATCTGCTGTGCCCTGTAGGTTACCCTATACTTATCAGTTCCCCACACTGTAAAAGATAGGGTCCTCATTGATTGGTGTTTGAATCCAATTCCCCGTTATGGCTTGCTGTTGAAGCAGAAAGCAATGTTAGAATTGCAAGAACAGTATCAGGCATATTGGTTTAGGATAATAACCGCCGCATCAGTAAGTTACCCTCATACTGGTTTCCCCAAACCATATAAGTTGGGGGCCTTTGTTGGTCGCAGTATGACTCCAATTCCCCCTTTCCCCCTGTAGTTGAAGCATATTTTACTGCAAAATATCATGGACAAACTCAGCCCTTCACTGAAAAACGTGACTTCCCATTAAGGTGGTGTTGTGCTTGGAGGTGGACCCTTGTCCTGGAGCAGTGGAGAACGGCTCCCTGGTAGGAACCAGGAATACCTGCCCCCAGGGGGTGGTGCACAGGAGGAGACAGAGGCTAGGATGAGCTTCACCATTGGAAGCCCGCAGTCCCCCCGGGAGGAGCCCGTAGGGACCCGGGCTGCTTGGACTTAGGTGGGCCTCGCAGGGTCTCCCGGCGAGATAGTAGAGAGGTGTGTCCACAAGCAGCAAGGGAACATGGTCGGACTCTAGGCTGTAGGTCTGGAGGAGCAAGGAAGACCAGTACAGCATAGGGGATGACAAGACAAGGGAGAAAGACAGAATCAGGAGACATGGTCAATGGTAGCCGGGGTCAGAATCCGAGGATCAGTCCGAGGAGTAGTCAACGAAGAAGGGGTCAGGTTCCAGAGGTCAGATGAGGTTACAAGGCAGGCAGAGGTCAGGATCCAGGCAGCAAACAGAATGGTCAAGGAGCAGGCTGAGGTCAGTACCAGAGAGACAGTCCGAGGGTACTACCTGGGGAGACGGACAGACAGACGCTAAAGCCAGAAGACTGCTGGGCTGCATAGAGAGAGGAATAACCAGTACGAAAATGGAGGTGATAATGCCCTTGTACAGATCTTTGGTGTGGCCTCATCAGGAATACTGTGTTCAGTTCTGGAGACCATAATCTCAAAAGGGACAGAGACAGTATAGAGGTGGTATAGGGTCTCTATCAGAAGACTTATGAGTAATGGCAGAAGGATGTAAATATGTAAATCCTGGAAGAGAGGAGGAGCAGAGGAGATAAGGTACAGCCCTTCAGATATCTGAAAGATATCAAACCTTTTCCATTAGAAAGGAAAGAGTACAATTAAGGATCATGAAATGAAACTCCAGGTGGGTCAACTCAGAAACAACATCAAGAAATACTTCTTCATAGAGAGGGTGGTGGATGCCCGGAATACCCTTCCAGAGGATGTCATGAAGACAAAAACAGTTTAAAGAATTCAAAGGGGCATGGGACAAACACTGTGGATCCCTAAAGACTAGAGGAAGGAAATGAAGAAAAGGGTTCATGGGGTAACCTGCACTGTGTTCCAGTTACTACCCTTAACAGAAGGCATGGGGATTACTACCCTTGAGGTAGATTTTAAAAAGGTGCGTGTGGGTGTACATGTGCGCCCACTACCTGGCACACGCACATGCATACCTGATATTATAACTTGTGCACGCAATTTATAAAATCAGGGGTCAGCGCACGCAAGGGGGTGCACAATTGTGCACCTCACCTTCGCCGAGCCGCACTGCTTTCCCCTGTTCCATCCCTGGCTCCTCCAAAATCAGAGCAGCTTAGCTGGGAACTTCCCTTCCCCCTAACCTGACCTTCCCACCCCTTCCCCTAACCTTTCCCCCCCCTAGCCCTACTCTAACCTCCCCCCCCCCCCCCGGCCTTTGTCTTATCTTTGCGCCTGCCTCCGGGAAGGCGCAAGTTACGAGCGCCGGCAGGCTGCCGGCACGCGATCCTCCAAAATAGCAGCAATGGCTGCTCTGTCTGAGGCCTCTGGCCGCGTCCTGCCCCCAGACCACCCCACCCCGCCCTACCCCCAGACTGCCCCTTTTGTAAAGCCCCAGGACTTACACGCGTCCCGGGGCTATATGCATGTCGCCGGGACTTTTAAAAATAGGCCCGGTGCGCGTAACCTTTTTAAAATCTGGCCCTTAACCAATAAGCCTTGATGCTTTTGACACAACTGCAACATTGCTCTCCTGTTTGAAGGTTGGAGTTAAAAGGGGAATTGAATGCAGAAGACAACCTAGACTTTCACAGACCTAAGGGAAAAAAAAGCACAGGATTGCTTCTATGGCCAAGTCCAAAAGAAAAGCACACGTAGCAGCATTGTCTGAATTTGCAAGAATGCTCCTCACCCAGTAAAAATGTTACTAGCAGTAATTTTTTATGGATTTAATAGTTGCTTGTTTTTTTTCTTACACAAACAAGAAAAACCTTGCAGTACAGGAAAAGTTTCCTTATGAGATAAAAAATACAAGAAATACACCAATGTAGAAAGCTAACATAATAAAAACTCAAGTCCAATAACCAAGAGTTCTTGAAATTGGCAAGAACAAAATACTATTTATAATATTGGTATAGACCTTCACCTTAATATATTTATATAGGATTGGACTTATCTTCAGGAAACCTCTTTAACTATTGTGATTCAAAAAAAGGTAAATGTATTTCCTTGATATACTACTTTACATTTACAGGGAAATTTTAAGAAAGAAAGATGCTCCCAAAGCAATTGAACTGAGATTTTAACTGAATAAACAATTTTCGTTATATTTGTGTATGCTTAGACAACTCAGGAAAAATATTTATTTTTGCTCCTAAAACAGGGATAATCTATTTCTCAATAAAGTTTCAAAACTAGAGCTCTATTCAATTTTATAGCAAATTGAAGTATCAAAGTTTCAAGAGTCAGAATATCCTCTTGTGAATTTTCTAATAGCATGGATACATCTATAGGGATTCATTACCAGGAACATTAAGGCCAGCCCTCTGAGAAAAGATCTAATAAACCTTATTCATAGGTTTATTCAGATTTTCAGAGAATACCTCTTAACCATTTCATATGGTAATATATATTTGCTTCTAGGAAAATTAATAAATCGTAGGTTTTTATACCTTTGAGAATTCTCAAAGATTTCAGATGTAGTGCGAAAATACATATTATCTTTAATTAAAGTTCTTTGCAAAGAAGACATTTCTGTGACCTGATTTCAAAGGTACTCCAGCTGGGATGAGTGAGAAATTAACGATGTAGTATTAGAATCAATCTGAACCGAAGCATCAATTGAAAACTTATATAACTGTGTGTTACACATCCCTCTAGAATCCCTTCCACATGATTCAAAGATAAGGCTAAATCCTCTAAAGAAATACTTTTCTTGAGAATAGTGACTGACTTGTGTAAGTCAGGAAGGGGACTGGATATAAACAAGGAGAATAAGAAGATGGAACAATTGTCTCTCTATAGATATAATTGTTGGCAAACTTGGGAGAAGACAGAAAACTGTTGCCTTTGGCCAGTCAGAAGTCGGCCCCATGACTGGCTGCTCTCACCTTCTGTTCCAGTCTGGAAGGGGACAACTGATGCCATGATGGGCCCTTGGGTGAAGTTGCAGCAGGCCTCTGCACAGGCCAGGCTATGTCACGCTGGGAATGCCGCTCACCTGAGTGGGGTCGCCCTAGGTGCACATGCACGCAACTCAGCCGTATATAAAGGGCCCGTGGTGGGAAACTCACTGCGGTGCTCTCTGATGATGTCATTGGCTGTCCCCTATTTAAGGCCGGCTCATACCGGTCTCAGATTCCTAGGCAATAGGTTTAATTCTTCGGAGTAGCTGTTTGCCACTCTGTTCCTGGTTCCTGTTCCTGACTGCATTCCTGTGCCTTGTCTTTGTGTTCCTGCTTCCTCCTCATGTCTTCAGAATTCCTGCATTCTTGTTCTGTGGTCATCATTCATTTCTGTGTTTTCCTGTGCCTTGCCTCCTGTTCCTGTATTGTCTCTCCAGCTCAGACCCTTAGCTCATCTTTTTCTAGATTTCGTGTTTGACCTCGGACTGTCCCTTGAACACATTGGGGTAGATTTTTAAAAGTGCGCCTTCGCGTACTTTTGTTGGCGCACCAGGCGCAAACAAAAGTACGCTGGATTTTAGTAGATACGCGCGTATCTGCTAAAATCCAGGATCGGCGCGCGCAAGGCTGCCGATTTTGTGCAGCCGGCGCGCGCCGAGCCGCGCAGCCTGCCTCCGTTCCCTTCCTCTATCTAACCCACCCCCCGGCCCTATCTAAAACCCCCCCCTACCTTTGTCGGGGGATTTACGCCTCCCGGAGGGAGAAGTAAATCCCCGCGTGCCAGCGGGCCGCTAGCGTGCTGAGCCGCAACCTGGGGGCGGTTCCGGAGGGCGCGGCCATTCCCCCGGACCACCCCGGTCCGAAACCACGCCCCCGGGCCCACCCCCAAAACGCCGTGTCCCGCCCCAAAACGCCGCGCTGATCAGCCCCGCCCCTGACACGCCCCCAACACGCCCCCCTCGAAAAACCCCGGGACTTACGCGCATCCCGGAGCTCTGCACGCGCCGGCAGGCCTATGGAAAATAGGCGCGCCGGCGAGCAAGGCCCTGCTCGCGTAAATCCGCCCGGATTTACGCGAGCAGGGCTCTTAAAATCCGCCCCATTGTTTGCTGCCTGCCCTGACCTCAGCCTGCTTTCTTCTCTGCTGTCTGCCCCAACCTCTGTGTGAACTAAACTTATCTTCTTCTCGCTAGCCTTCGACCTCTTCAGAGACACATTTTTCTCTCCACAGAGGCCCACGCCTGTCCAGCAGACCATGTCACCCCAGGGTTCAACCTAAGGGGAATGAGGGCTGGAATTGAAGTTTCTGTTGGGCATCTGCTCATGCCAATGCTGCATGCCAATGGTGGGGACCTGCAGGGCTTCTCCTTGTGGGTAGCGGCAACCTCACCTCTGTCCAGGGTTCCACTTCTGCAACAAAAACTTTCGTTAGATGATAAATCAGAAGACCTGTCCTCAATATCACTACTAATTACTTATCCCCAGTAATGACCGGTCCTAAAACTGTGGAAACAGGCAACAGAGAGTCATTAGAAGAGTCAGTTCTAGCTGGTTGTGAAGGTGGGATCCAATCTTCGGGGCTTAGAATACAAATATTGCTCAGAGGAGATGTTGTAAGTCCCAAATAAAGCATCCCTCCAGGAGAAGCCCTGTTAGTTTGGCTGGGAAATGGAAGAACCCAGGAGTCAAGGGGTCTGAAGCAGTAGCAGGAGCTTTTACAGGAGATGGCATAGTTTGCCTTTTCCTCTTTTTACCAATAAGCCAATTATAGTCTTGCCAAAAGAAGTGAAGATAAAAAAAAGAAGAAAAACTTAAAAAAAAAAAAAGAATAAACAGTTGCTCCCCACAGGGATCCCCAAGGAGCTCACAAAGAGAGTGCCGTTTGGCTTGCATCTTAGGCTGCGCATCAACGGCAGCGCACCATAGACCAGGTGAACTTGAAGGGCTCAGTCATACCGATGTAGATGTCAGGAGGGGGTCCATGGCAGTCCTACCTCCCTCCAGAGTTTCCAGATATAAAGGGAGGGCAGCAACAACTTCCTTGTGGCACTCTCCGACAGTTGCTTGGTTTTAATTGTAAATTTGCATAAGAACATAAGATATGTCATACTGAGTCAGGCCAAGAGTCCATCAAGCCCAATATCCTGTTTCCAACAATGGCCAGTCCAAGTCACAAGTACCTGGCAAGTACCCAAACATTAAATAAATCTCAAATTACTATTGCTTATTAATTAAAAACAGTTTATGGATTTTTCATCTAGGAACTTATCGAAACCTTTTTTAAACACAGTTACACTAACTGCTGTAATCACATCCTCTGGCAATGAATTCCAGAGCTTAACTATGTGCTCAGTGAAAAAGAATGTTCCTTGATTTGATTTAAATGAGCTACCTGCTGACTTCATGGAGTGTTCCCTAGTCCTTCTATCTGAGAGAATAAATAACCGATTGGCGTTAACTTGTTCAAGTCCTTTCAAGATGTTGTACACCTCTATCATATTATAAGAACATGCCATACTGGGTCAGACCAAGGGTCCATCAAGCCCAGCATCCTATCTCTAACAGTGGCCAATCCAGGCCATAAGAACCTGGCAAGTTCCCAAAAACTAAGTCTATCCTATGTTACTGCTGCTAGTAATAGCAGTGGCTATTTTCTATGTCAACTTAATTAATAGCAGATAATAGACTTCTCCAAGAACTTATCTAATCCTTTTTTAAACCAAGCTACACTAAGGGGCGGATTTTCAGAGCCTTGCTCGCCTAAATCCGCCCAAAACCAGGCGGATTTAGGCGAGCAGGGCCCTGCGCGCCGGTGAGCCTATTTTATATAGGCCGACCGGCGCGCGCAGAGCCCCGGGACTCACGTAAGTCCCGGGGTTCTCCAAGGGGGGCGTGTTGGGGGCGTGTCGGGGGCGGGCCCAGTCGTCGCGGCGTTTAGGGGGCGTGTCGGCAGCGTTTTGGGGGCGGGTACGGGGGCGTGGCTACAGCCCGGGGCTGTCCGGGGGCGTGGCCGCACCCTCTGTACCCGCCCCCAGGTCGCGTCCCGGCGCTCAACAGGCCCGCTGGCGCGCGGGGATTTACTTCTCCCTCCGGGAGGCGTAAATCCCCGGAGAAAGGTAAGGGGGGGGGGTGTAGACAGGGCCGGGCGGGTGGGTTAGGTAGAGGAAGGGAGGGGATGGTGAGGGGAGGGCGTTAGAGGATTCCCTCCAAGGCCGCTCCGATTTCGGAGCGGCCTTGGAGGGAACGGGGGTAGGCTGCGCGGCTCGGCGCGCGCCGGCTATACAGAATTCATAGCCTTGCGCGCGCCGATCCAGGATTTTAGTGGATACGCGCGGCTCCGTGCGTATCTACTAAAATCCAGCGTACTTTTGCTTGCGCCTGATGCGCCAGCAAAAGTACGCCTATTCGCGTTTTTTGAAAATCTACCCCTAACTGCACTAACCACATCACCTGGCAACAAATTCCAAAGTTTAATTGTGTGTTGAGTGAAAAAGAACTTTCTCCAATTAGTTTTAAATGTGCCACATGCTAATTTTATGGAGTACCCACTAGTCCTTCTATTATCCAAAAGAGTAAATAACCGAGTCACATTTACCCATTCTAGACCTCTCATGATTTTAAACATCTCTATCATATCCCCCCTCAGCCTTCTCTTCTCCAAGCTGAAAAGTCCTAACTTCTTTAGTCTTTCCTCAAAGGGGAACTGTTCCATCCCCTTTATCATTTTGGTCACCCTTCTCTGTACCTTCTCCATTTCAACTATATCTTTTTGAGGTGAGGCGACCAGAATTATACACAGTATTCAAGATGCGGTCTCACCATGGAGCGATACAGAGGCATTATGACATTTTCCGTTTTATTCACCATTCCATTTCTAATAATTCCCAACATTCTGTTTGCTTTTTTGACTGTCGCAACACACTGAACTGACAATTTCAATGTGTTATCTACTATGATGCCTAGATCTCTTTCTTGGGTAGTACCTCCTAATATAGAACCTAACATTGTGTAACTATAGCATGGGTTATTTTTCTCTATATGCATCACCTTGCACTTATCCACATTAAATTTCATCTGTCATTTGGATGCCCAATTTTCCAGTCTCACAAGGTCTTCCTGCAATTTATCACAATCCGCTTGTTATTTAACTACTCTGAATAATTTTGTATCATCTGCAAATTTAATTACCTCACTCGTTTAGATCATTTATAAATATATTGAAAAGTACAGGTCCCAATACAGATCCCTGAGGCACTCCACTGCCCAATCCCTTCCACTGAGAAAATTGTCCATTTAATCCTACTCTCTGTTTCCTGTCTTTTATCCAGTTTGTAATCCACGAAAGGACATCGCAACCTATCCCATTACGTTTTATTTTTCCTAGAAGCTTCTCATGAGGAACTTTGTCAACTGCCTTTTGAAAATCCAAATACACTCCTCAGTCATCTCTTCTCCAAACTGAACAGCTCTAACTTCCTTAGCCTTTCCTCATAGGGCAGCTATTCCATGCTCTTTATCATTTTAATTGCCCTTCTCTGCACTTTTTCCAGTGCAACTATAGCTTTTTTGAGATGTGGCCAGAATTGCACATTGTTTTGTGACCAGAATTGCACACTGTTTTCAAGGTGTGGTCTCACCATGGAGTGATACAAAAGCATTATGATATCCATTGTTTTATTTGTCATTCCCTTCCTAATAATTCCTAATATTCTGTTTGCTTTTTTGATCACCATGGCACACTGAGCTGATGAGTTCAATGTAATATCCACTATGATGCCTAGATCTCTTTCCTGGTTAGTAACTCCTAAGATAGAACCTAACATTGTGTAACTACAGCAAGAGTTAATTTTCCCTATAAGAATAATTTTATACTTGTCCAAGTTAAATTTCATCTGCCTTTTAAAAGCCCAATCTTCCAGTCTAGCAAGGTCCTCCTGCAATTTATTACAATCCGCTTGAGATTTAATTATTCTGAATAATTTTGTGTCATCCGCAAATTTGATCACCTCAGATAATTTATAAATATATTAAAAAGCATCGGTCCAAGTACAGATCCCTGAGGTACTCCACTACCTTTTTCCACTGCGAAAACTGACCATTTAATCCTACTCTCTGTTTCCTGTCTTTTAACCAGCTTGCAATCCACAAAAGGACATTGCCTGCCTCCTATCCCATTACTTTTTAGTTTTCTTAGACGCATCACATGCAGAAATTTGTTGAATGCCTTCTGAAAATTCAAAGACACCACATCTACCAGTTCACTTTTGTTCACATGTTTATTCACCCCTTCAAAAAAAATGTAATAGATTTGTGAGGTAAGACTTCCTTTATAAGGCTTTGGGATAACTGCATGAAGTGGCAGTTACTGTCCTTGAAAGAAACATGGGGTATCCTGCATGGCACGGCAGATACTACCATATAAAGCTTGCTGGGCCGACTGAATGGGCCATTTGTCCATTTCTGCCATCATTACTATGTTCCTCTCTTTCCACTCATTGCTTCTTGTCCTCTCTCATTCTTACAATTACACCTCTGGCCTTCCTTCTTTCACTGATGCCTAAAGAAAGTTGTTTCCTTCATTTTACTTCTTAACCATCATTTCTTCCATTTTCACTTTGGTCATTCTGACTTTTTTTTCCTGCTTCTTTCAGCAGAACTAGACATTCTTTCCTGTGCTCTGAACATTTCTAACCTTCTTACTTCAGGTGACACAATTTAGTCAGCAATACAGGCAAAGAAAAAGATCTACCATCTATTATCACAATAACTGCATAATTGATATTAAGAGGCATATGAACTCAAGGTTCTTCTTCTATTTTGTTTACTGGAAACATTCTTAATAGATGGGATCCTAGTAGATGAATTCTAATTTGCTTTATCACATTTTGTGGATGTTATAAATCAGAGAGATTGCAAGATGCTGCATTTCAGATTATATATATATTTTTTAAATGCATATCATAAGCAATGTCAGAGTGTCAGCAAATCAGTGTCTCTCCTTCCCTGAGTGCCCCTGTCAGTATTGTGGCCATACTTTTTCTGTTTGTAAAAGTTTTTTTCTTTTGTTTTACTTTTGGTTTTGATTTATAGTGTGGATACAAATTTTACATAGACAAAGTATAAAATTCATAAAATTATCTGTATTACAAAAGAGTTGTGTCACATTAAATTTCACATTTCCAAACTTCCTGATACATAGATTTGAGCAACTGAAAATAAACTTTTCATTGACAGAAAATAAAACACGTATGGCAATACTGATGTGAGAATAAAGAGAAAATATTTCCTGTTTATTGTATTTCTGGTTTTATTAACTAAAGAGAAATGTTCATCCTCTATCAAGGGAACAGTGTTCCTCTCCTCACCCATCTAAAAATGTTTAAAATCTTTTCCTCCTCATGCTTCTTCCATTCTGTACAATGCTTCTCACCCTGCTCATTTGCTCTTTTGGCTCTCACAACCTCTTACTTACTCAGCTCACACCTTCCCACCAGCCAACCCTCGACACATTCCCACTAATCTCTGTAACCTTCTGCTGTGCACAGCTATCAGTATTCACCGTTTTGATTATAACTTGACATTTACACCCACTGTCAATTCAAGTTCAAATAAAAACAAAAAAAAAAAGAAAGAAAGAAAGCTACCAGCTTCAAAACAAAGTGCTGGCTGCTTTAACATTCTGGCAATCTGTGGTAGTGGCTAATGGAGTCATAGTGGGTTACCATGGAAGCTCCTGGCAACCCTATATCTCTGCCATGGATTGCCAGAAATTGTAAGTAGCTGGCAGAAAATGGAATTGGGCTTTCTCCTGCAATGTGATACAAGACTTCCACTTGAAAAATCACTACTGCTTGTGTTGCCTTTTCAAAAATTGCATATCATTTTTTTCTGCAGGCTTTAATTGTTTTATTTACAACTGGTTATAAAATATTGTTATATGGGTCTAATTGAAACTTCATGTTACTAGGCAGGCTTACACAAAACAAAGACATTGTAGATTATGGGTGAAGCATATTCATTCCATTTCTGCAATAGCTGAAGTTCAGCTTCTGAGAAGGAGGACTTCTATGTACTGGACTGCCAGAAGAGGAACACCATCTGTTCAGTCTTACACAAGTTGATTGTATGACAGAGAAGTTTTTCACACCAACCAGTGTCTATTCTGAGAAAATATTTTATCACAGCTGGCAGCATTTGTCAGTGATACTTGTAATAGGAGAGTTTGTATTCATCAAAGCAGAGCCGGTGCTGGCTGTTTTGCCGCCCTCTGCAAACAATTATTGTGCTGTCCCTCCACCCCCTACCCCCACCCCACTTCATTCAGTCTCTGTCTTGGGCCTGCCAAAAAAAAAAAAAGCCCAGTTCCTTCCAGCGACCTAAACTTTAAAACTGTCACCCCCCTACCCTCTGGATCAGTGATCTTCACCCCCAGCCTTGGAATCTATTTCTGGCGCAAGAGTATTAGGTGCCCTAGGCAAATCTTATACCCTTGCACCACGCCTCCTGCTCTCTCCATGTACACAGTTAAAAATTATGCATTCTTTATTCAGGTTTTACATGGAAAGGAATATTCAAAGTGCAGTATTCTGAGGTGTAAAAAAAAAATATTGCTAGAATTTGCATGCATTTCTTTAGTGCCAACCAGAAAACCCAACAAAAAAGACACTTGGAGCCCCTATGGCATTAGGGCTACTGTAATGCATGTTAGGAGGAGTGGGCTTGACCCTCAAAAAGCCATGAGTAGATTACAATTAAAATATAATAAACCTACCACTCCAAAACAGCACTAACTGCCAGCACTTTAAAAAGTAACAACCCTACCTATGAAAAGGCAACACTGCAAATATTACACCATGTCCTAAAATACCAATATACCTCCTATTAAGAAAACAGAAGAAACCAAGCTGTTATAGATTTCTGCATACTAGCAGATTACCTCTCCTTGGTTACACATGCAGAACACAGGTAGACCCTCACCAAATACAGAATAAGGAGACCATAAAGTATAAATAGAAACATACAAGCAAAAACTGAAAAGGAAAACCGCATCAGACTCTGTGCAGTACAACAAAAACAGAAACTACCACCAGTCCTCAGACAAAAAATAAAATCAAGAAATATAATAAATACATTAATCATAATAGTGTAAAGATACTAATAAGAATATTTCAAAACAGTTGGTGAATGGAAGATCCAATAATTAAAAACTCACAATTTGTTTTAAATTTCTCAAACACCAATAAAATATTTAAAAACAGCAGACACATCAAACAGCATCTAAAAATTAAAACTAATAAGGATAAAATAATTCATAATCTCCATACCTGGAACTTTATAATTTCCAGTCACTCTGAGAGTGTAGTGGAATAATGAGAGAGGGAAGCATAAACTTTCTCATCTCTCTCTCTCATAGATATATATCTTATACATACACATACGTAGATATGCTCTCTCCCTCATATGCGCACATGCTCCCTCTTACATACACATGCTCACATTCTCAGACTCACACACATGCTCACATATGCTCCCTCCTACATATACATGTTCACACAAGTTCCCTTTTACATACACATATACACACACTCACACATTCACACACACACACACACACACACACACAAGATCCCTCTCTCTCATATATATACATGCTCAGACACACACTCACACACACACACATATGTTCAGACACACACTCGAAGAGAGCAGCATATGCTTCAGTACCTATTTTTCTAATATAAACTGGTTACCTCTCAAAGAAATATTTACTACTATTTTAGACCTCTTATTTCATCATCCCTAGAGCTTGCATCTGTCTCAGTGCTCCCTCTCACACACGCTCCCTCTCACACCCACACACGCTCCCTTTTACACACATGCACAGACACACCCACATGCCTCCTCTCACACACACACATGCTCAGACATCCACACATACTCTACTTCTGCTTCAGACACACACAAGTACCCACACACAGATACAAACACACATGCTTACACCAAGGCCTCTCCCTGTAGCCCTAGCCCTCCACTTCTGCTGCGAAGCAGATTGGGAACTGCCATGAGGCTTTTATTCCTTCTGGTCACCTATAACCATCATCGCTAGAGCTTGCATCTGTCTCAGTACCCCCTCATATACACATACAATTCCTCTTTCACACACATGCTCAGACACATACACATGCCTCCTCTCACACACTCATGCTCAGAAACCGACACACACTCTGCTTCTGCACACACACACACACACACAAATCACATGCTCAGACACACACACACATGCTCAGACACACATATGCTTACACAAAGGCCTCTGCCAGTAGCCCTGGCCTTCCACTTCTCCTGCGAGGCAGATTGGAAACTGCCTCATATTTTTATTCCTTCTGGTCGCCTAGAACCATCTTCCCTAGAGCTTGCATCTGTCATCTGTCTCAGTGCTCCCTCAAATACACATATAATCCCTCTTTCACACACATGCTCAGACACACACACACATGCCTTCTCTAACACACTCATGCTCAGTCACTCACAGACACTCTGCTTCTGCCCACTCACACACACACACACACACACACACACACACACACACACACACACACACACACACACACACACATATAAGAACATAAGAACATGCCATACTGGGTTAGACCAAGGATCCATCAATCCCAGCATCCTGTTTCCAACAGTGGCCAATCCAGGCCATAACAACCTGGCAAGTATCCAAAAACTGTCTATTCCATGCTACTGTTGCTAGTAATAGCAGTGACTATTTTATAAGGCAACTTAATTAATAGCATGTAATGGACTTCTACGCCAAGAACTTATCCAATCCTTTTTTAAACACAGCTACACTAACTGCACTAACCACATCCTCTGGCAACAAATTCCAGAGTTTAATTGTGCGTTGAGTGAAAAATAACTTTCTCCGATTAGTTTTAAATGTGCCACATGCTAACTTCATGGAGTGCCGCCTAGTCTTTCTATTATCCAAAAGAGTAAATAACTGATTCACATTAACCCGATCTACACCTCTCATGATTTTAAACACCTTTATCATATCCCCCTTCCAAGCTGTTCCATTCCCTTTATCAATTTGGTTGCCCTTCTCTATCGCAAGTATATCTTTTTTGAGATATAGCGACTAATGTACGCAGTATTCAAGGTGCGGTCTCACCATGGAGCGATACAGAGGCATTATGACATTTTCCATTTTATTCACCATTCCCTTTCTAATAATTCCCAACATTCTGTTTGCTTTTTTGACTGCCGCAGCACACTGAACCGATGATTTCAATGTGTTATCCACTATGACACCTAGATCTCTTACTTGGGTGGTGCTGGAGCCTTCTTCCAATTTTTGAATGAAGATCTTTTGGCTAAAATAGCTTGTTTCACCTCCTCTATTAACCATGCCAGTGACTGTTTTGCCTTCTTTTCACCTTTCTTAATGTGTGGAATACATCTAGACTGTGCTTCTAGGATGGTATTTTTTTAACAATGACCATGCCTCTTGCACACTTTTTACCTTTGTAACTGCTCCTTTCACTTTTTTTTCTAACTATTTTTCTCATTTTATCAAAGTTTCCCTTTTGAAAGTTTAGCATGAGAGCCATGGATTTGCTTATTGTCCCCCTTCCATTCATTAATTCAAATTTGATTATATTATGATCACTATTGCCAAGCGTTACCTCTCTCACCAAATCCTGTGCTCCATTGAGAATTATATTTAAAATTGCTCCCTGTCTTGTCGGTTCCTGAACCAATTGCTCCATAAAGCTGTTATTTATTCCATCCAGGAACTTTATCTCTCTAGCATGTCCCGATGATACATTTATCCAGTCAATATTGGGGTAATTGAAATCTCCCATTATTACCGCATTACCAATTTGGTTAGCTTCCCTAATTTCTCTTAGCATTTCACTGACCGTCTCACCATCTTGACCAGGTGGATGGTAGTATACCCCTATCACTATAGTCTTCCCCAACACACAAGGGATTTCTACCCATAAAGATTTGATTGTGCATTTAGTCTCATGCAGGTTATTTATCCTGTTGGACTCTATGCCATCCCGGACATAAAGCACCACACCACCTCCCAGGTGCTCCTCTGTCATTTCGATATAATTTGTACCTCAGTATAGCACTGACCCATTGGTTATCCTTCTTCCACCATGTCTCTGAGATGCCAATTAAGTCTATGTCATCATTTACTGCTATACATTCTAATTCTCCCATCTTACTTCTTAGACTTCTGGCATTAGCATCAGACATTTCTAAGTTTGTTTTTTATTTGTATTTTCATTCTGCTTTTTAATTGATAGGGATAAGTTAGAATTTTTTAGCTCAGGTGAGTTTTTAGTTACCGGCACTTGGACTACTTGTCTTATTATTGGAGCTTCACTGTCGGGATGCCCTAATTCTAATGCATCATTAGTATCCTTTAAAGATACCTCTCTCCGAACCATGCACTGCTGAGCGACTGTCGGCTTTCCCCTTTGTTCTAGTTTAAAAGCTGCTCTATCTCCTTTTTAAAGGTTAGCGCCAGCAGTCTGGTTCCACCCTGGTTAAGGTGGAGCCCATCCCTTCAGAAGAGACTCCCCCTTCCCCAAAAGGTTCCCCAGTTCCTTACAAAACTGAATCCCTCTTCCTTGCACCATCGTCTCATCCACTGATTGAGACTCTGGAGCTCTGCCTGCCTCTGGGGACCTGCGCGTGGAACAGGGAGCATTTCAGAGAATGCTACCCTGGAGGTCCTGGATTTCAGCTTTCTACCTAAAAACCTAAATTTGGCTTCCAGAACCTCCCTCCCACATTTTCCTATGTTATTGGTGCCCACATGTACCACGACAGCTGGCTCCTCCCAGCACTGTCTAAAATCCTATCTAGGTGATGCTTGAGGTCTGCCACCTTCGCACCAGGTATGCATGTTACCAGGTGATCCTCATGCCCACCAGCCACCCAGCTGTCTACATTCCTAATAATTGAATCACCAACTATGACGGCTGACATAACCCTTCCCTCCTGAGCAGTAAGCCTTGGAGACACATCCTTGGTGCGAAAGGACAATGCCCCACCTGGAGAGCAGGTCCTTGCTACAGGATCATTTCCTGCTGCACCAGGTTGATGCTGTCTGATCAAGAGATCTTCTTCCTCCAAGGCAGCACCAGGGCTGCCAGTCTGATGTTGGGACTTGGCTACTATGTCCCTCAAGGTCTCATCTATATACCTCTCTGTCTGCCTCAGCTCCTCCAGGTCTGCCACTCTAACCTGCAGAGATTGGACTCGTTCTCTGAGAGACAGGAGCTCTTTGCATCGCATGCACATGTACAATTTCTCACCGGCAGGTAAAAAATCATACATGTGACACTCGATGCAAAAGACTGGGAAGTCCCCCTTTTGCTGCTGGACTGCTGCCTTCATCTCATATTTGTTCAGTTGCTAGTTAAGTTTTAGGTTGCTATGGGAGTAGGAATGTGTCTAATTAACGTCCTTTAAATGTATTAGTGAATTCACTATGGGGTAGATTTTCAGACGAGCGCGAACAGCCTACTTTTGTTTGCGCTCCAGGCGCAAACAAAAGTACGCTGGATTTTAGTAGATACGCGCGTAGTCGCGCGTATCGGCTAAAATCCTGGATCGGCGCGCGCAAGGCTATCAATTTCGTATAGCCTGCGCGAACCGAGCCGCGCAGCCTACCCCCGTTCCCTCCTAGGCCGCTCCGAAATCGGAGCGGCCTAGAAGGGAACTTTCCTTTGCCCTCCCCTCACCTTCCCCTCCCTTCCCCTATCTAACCCACCCGCCCGGCCCTGTCTAAACCCCCATCCTACCTTTGTCGGGGGATTTACGCCTCCCTCCGGGAGGCGTAAATCCCCGCGCGCCAGCGGGCCTCCTGCGCGCCGGGCCGCGACCTGGGGGCGGGTACGGAGGGCGCGGCCACGCCCCCGGGCCGTAGCCACGCCCCCGTACCCACCCCCAAAACACTGCCGACACGCCCCCGCAACGCCGCGCGCCCCGGCCCCGCCCCCGACACGCCTCCCGACACGCCCACTCCGAAAACCCCGGGACTTACGCGAGTCCCGGGGTTCTGCGCGCGCCGGTGAGCCTATGTAAAATAGGCTCACCGGCGCGCAGGGCCCTGCTCGCGTAAATCCGCCCGGTTTTGGGTGGATTTACGCGAGCAGGGCTCTGAAAATCCGCCCCTATATGTCTGGTAGTGGCCCACAGGTTTTTTTGGGTTTTTTTTGTGAAAGTGGCATCTGCCTATAAATTAAAGGATGGGCGAGGAGTGGGAGGGTTGGGAAGTAAAAACAGTCTAACTTAAGTTAGTCAGGCAGAGTGACTCACTGCTCTCTTTATTAACAAATGTTGGTACCTAATCAAACCAAATTACACTATCTTAACAACTTTCCTAGGTGAGTGCTGAACTTTTCAACCTTTTTATTTAGTTATACACTTCTCCTAGCTTATTTCTAGCTTCTGGCTACTTTTTTTTTTTTTTTATATACAAACTCTAACTTCTACTTATTCTCTGCCTTATTGACTATTAAAAGCACAAACACACACAAACACACTAAATGATATTCCCAAATAGTTAACTTTGTCCCAATACTTTTAAAAAAGAAAATTTCCCAAGCAAAAACTGATTCCTTTCAGCCACCAGCAAGGTGATCCTCTCCTCTCAGTGCTTCCCCACCCCCCACCCCCCTCCCACATACACACACACATGCCCAGACACACACATATGTACAGCAAGGCCTCTTCCACCAGCCCCAGTCCTCCACTTCTGCTGCGAGGCAGATTGGGAACTGCCTTGTGGCTGTTTTTTTTTCCTTATGGTCGCCTGGGAACCATGTGGTCCTGCAGGCTACAGCTCTTCACTTTGGCCGTGCAGCTCTCCAACTCATCTGGCCTTGTGGCCCTGCAGCTCTTCCTCCTTTTTTGCTGCACAGCCGGCAACCTGCATTTGTCTTCTTTTTGCCGCACGGCGGGTTGTGAAGTGCCACGTAGCCCTACAGGTCACCTCCTCCTCTTCTTTGCCATGCAGCAGGTTGGAAACTGCCACACAGCCCTGCCACGTGGAGGTAAGCAGCCTGCCACGTGGCCCTGCAAGCTTCTCATATTTGCTGGGTGACAGGTTGTGAACCATCACATGGCCGTATGGCTCTTCCTCTTCTTCGCCAAGGCCTTGCAGCTCTTCATTTTTGTCGGGTGAATTACCACGCTGCCCTGCAACTCCCTCCTGTTCATTGCAGATCCTTCTTCTTGCGGCTGCACCAGCAGCTCCTTCAACTTTGTGGTGGCCCTCAGGTTGCTGCCCCCTCCAGGCTGCCACCCTGTGTAAGTGCATGGCTTGCACAGTGGGTTGTGCTGGCCCTGCATCAGAGTCAACTGCATCATCTGTGGTAGAGTTCTGAAAATTCTTCAGGCTCCAAAGGCCATGAACATCTAGTTGTTGAAATTAGGAATGACTATCAGGAATGATAATGAGGATGAGGAGGTGGATAATTTTGCTAGTTTTACTCATGATACTATTTCCTCATCAGAATATATATTTTCTTATTCCTAATTCACTCCTTCAATCTAAATATAGGGGTAGATGTATTAAACTGAATTAACATCTGCTGTTAATGCATGTAAACACATGGAAGTTGAGACTCAAAATACTTTTAGATGGCTAACTGAAAAGTCATCCATCTAAATGGCTACCCATCTATATTGATAGCTGTGTGCAGATAAGTTTTAAGTGCATAATACTTAAGTGGCTAGAATTTCGCTACATAACTCAAGGATGTTGCAGGAGTGGGCGGTAGGCATTTCTGGATAGAACAGAGTTAGCCGCATAGGTTAAGCAGCTAACTCTGAATATAAGAGTTACTCACATAACTTATGAGGTCAGGCCATAGGGCTGTCCTAGAGCTAGCTGGTTAGACATAACCGGTTAACTTTAAGATAGCCAGGTATGTTTATCTGGCTTATTAGCCGAGCCACACAGCGGCTGATTATGATTGTTTCAATTATGCATTTATGGACACGGTTAATGAGATAGAAAGAGGCACAAATTATTGCATATAGTAAAGTAATTGCAAAAAAAATGCATATTTATATGCAGATGGTATCACAAAAACGTATCTTCTACTTCCTGAGATATAGTTAAGATATGCATTAATCTTTTTGCAAATCATTTTGCACATCTTATGAAACATTCATTTTTGCTGTACTAATAGCTAATTAGCCATTTTACATACTTTTAAAATCATTAATTGAGTAGCTTAGATTTTATCTAAATATACCAGAAGCTAGTTTACACATGTTAACAGCATTGTTTATACATCTTAACCACTTGCAATTAACACTATTAACACTTGCTATAGTGTTAAAACATTCTAATATAATGGCCCTATAGTCTGCCTTACATGCAATACAGATACTAATTACTATCACTTCTTCAGATATACCCTTACATCTTAAGAAATCAGTACAAAGTCTAGGGATTCAACTCTACCAAAACCTTAAGATGAAAACTCACATCACTACAGTGGTAAGATCCTTCTTCATGTATCTGCATCAGATCTACCAACTCCACAATTTTCTAGATAAATGCATTCTTGTTACAGTAAATACATTAATCACCAGCTTAATAGAATACAGCAATTCCCTATTCTAAAGCATTTCACAATATTGTACAAAGCAGGGATGTTCATTTGTTTGAAACAAATGGGTAAAACATGACAAATGAATCCATGTTTGTTTCATTGAGTGGTCTAACAAATGAAAAAATATTTGTCTCATTTATTTATGTTACCCATTCATTTCAATGGCCCATTGAAATCTATGGCTGTGTGCTGCTGAGAAAAAACTGGTAACTACAGCAACCAGCTTTTGCATGTGTGAATTCACCACTTTGTCAGATCCTTGTCAGAACTGAGGCAGGATAAGTTAGAAAGGAGACTAGCCAGAAAGCAAATCATAGTACAGCATCTTTTTAATTACCCTATAGAGGCTATCTGCATCAAAGAATACTTATGTCCTTCCCCTGTAAACTCTGAGCATGTACAAGAAATTCTTTAGTTCCTCCCTAGCAGATATGTGCTTAGAAGCTCTCTCAGAGGTAAAAAAAAAAAAAAAAAAAACCAAAACCCTTAGAAAATTGCGGATTTGTCACTGTTTTTTTAATGTTTCTGATCTCTATGCTGTAGTGGTCTCACTTTCATTGTGCCAGAAATAGAGGCAGTATACTGCTGCTTATTTTGATTTTCTTCTGTACGTGGGAGGGTTGGGGTAAGAGACAGTGTTGAGACAGTTGCAGCAGTGCTAGTGCTTTTATTGTTTCTGTCTGGAAACCAGTGAGGTGAACAGTGGATACTCAGAGATTGAAGAGTCATACCAGGCTGCCAGTCCTTTTGGTGCTGTTGGTGTTTAACAGTTTTATTGTGCGTAAAGTAAATGAGCAGCATGAGTACACACATACATTTATGTGTGTCTGTATGTGTGTGTATAACAGACATTTCTCTATATAGTAAGTGGTATTGTAAGTAAAGTATACAGTGAAGTATCACTAATTAAGTTCATTTGTAATATCAAAACCCCCAGTAGGAAGTGAAATTGAACAAATTCCATAATTTCAAGTAAAAGGAGGGTTTTGGCAGGAGCAGAGGAAGTGGTCAATTGAGGCAGTATTTACAATAACTGATTCTGAGGAAGAATCTTGTCTGGGATTCCCTGAATCAGAGGTTGAAGATCTAGAAGCAGAAGAAAATTTGGAAGGATTAGTCAGTAATGTTTTACCCTCCATTTCAGTGATGGGGGAGATAGGTAATGATGCTGACAGTGATGAGAGCAACCCCCAGTAAAATCAGGCAGACAGAGAGTGTGAATGATGCCCCTGCATTTTTCCTCAGAATCCACCCTTTACCTCAACTTCAGTGCCAGCATCAGCTTCCAAGGATATAAAGAAGATATCACAAAATACATTCCAGATCTGGAGGCATTATAAAATCAAGGAAGACCCCTGTTTTGCTCAGTGTATTCACTGTAGTAAAGAAATCAATTGAGGAACGAAAGTGAGGCATCTGGCAAATGCTGGAATGCAGCATCTAATGGATAAGCCAGCTAGCATTGCATCAGGGGAGGGTGGTAGTACTAGCCTGGAGACCCCTTCTGCAAGACAAAGTAAAAGCCAGATGAAAGGGGTTAAAAAGAGGAAGACTTTTCCACAAGCTTATCCCACAGCCACTTCCAAAAGTCAGGTGGTAAGCAAGCAGTCCCCAGTCATGCATCCCAAGCTGCAACCAACCATAGAGGAAATGGGGTGGTGCCATACCACTGTCCAATAGCAAGGGGCAGGCCACCTTTAATGTAGTAAAGGGGAGCATCAGGGAAATGAGTAGTGTGCAATTTTACAAGCTTGAGAGCTATGCAAAATTACTTCTCACTGATGGCACTGGTGGGACCTGGTTGAGGTAGAGGCTAGCAGAAGCTGTAGTTGGGATGGAGTATCAGGCTATCGAAGGGCTTTTCTGCAAACCCAGATGATTCATAGCTCCCATACCACTTGAATATTCGATCATTCATAAGAAAGATTCTTATATCTAAAAGGTAATGTAAGTGTTCTCACAAGTCCAGGGGCCACTCCTGTAACAGGATGCTTTCTTGACACCAAGGGATTATTCTGATGAAATCTTTTCTAGTGGATGTCAGATAAAAACAAAAATGTTTCACAGATGTTTCCATGAGATATAACAGCAGAAAAGGAGTAAAAATCACTAATTGGTCAAAAGCCCTTCGGGGAATATTTGGCAAACAGTTGCATTCATGATAATGCTGAGTAAAACTCAGTCTTCATTTACAAATCATGATTGCAGTGACCTGTATCAACTGGGTTTGCAGAAAAGCCCTTTGGTACCCTGATACTCCATCCCAACTACAGCTTCTGCTAGCCCCTACCTCAACCAGATCCCATCAGTGCCATCAGTGAGAAGTAATTTTGCATAGCACTCAAGCTTGTAAAATTGCACACTACTCCCCTCTGCCTTAGCTAACTGTGCCTGATATAATTAAGGCATTGTTGTACAGGATGGGGATAACCTTTCTACTAAATTTTATTCGTTATTTCATGTAATCCTGGAGGGAACTTTGTAATTGGGGCTAACACATGCAGCACACACTTACAATCCATGTTTTCCACTATGTGAAAAGCTTGGTCATCATTTATCTGATGCTCCTCTTTACTACATTAAAGGTGGCCTGCCCCTTGCTATTGGACAGTGGTATGGCACCACCCCATTTCTTCTATGGTTGGTTGCTGCTTGGGATGCATGACTGGGGACTGTTGGCTTACCACCTGACTTTTGGAAGTAGCTGAGGGATCAGCTTGTGGAAAAGTCTTCGCCTTTTTAACCCCTTTCATCTGGCTTTTACTTTGACTTGCAGAAGGGGTCTCCAGGCTAGTACTATCACCCTCCCCTGATGCCATGCTAGCTGGCTTCTCCATTATATACTGCATTCCAGCATGTGCCAGATGCCTCACTTTCTTTCCTCAATTGATATCTTTACTACAGTGAATACACTGAGCAAAACAGGGGTCTTCCTTGATTTTATAATGCCTCCAGATCTGGAATGTATTTTGTGATCTCTTCTTTACATCCTTGGAAGCTGATGCTGGCACTGAAGTTGAGGTAAAGGGTGGATTCTGAGGAAAAATGCAGGGGCATCATTCACACTATCTGTCTGCCTGATTTTACTGGGGGTTGCTCTCATCACTGTCAGCATCATTACCTATCTCCCACATCACT